>NC_090831.1:103735609-104038640 GCF_028021215.1 Eschrichtius robustus | reverse complement strand
GAGCTCATGACCAAAACTGGTAAGATGACTAGCTGCAATCCAAACATTCCCATTTAGGGACTGAGGAAAGCAATTAAAAATATACAGTGTTGTTATTTATTTATAAGTTACTTTAATGTATGATAGTAATAATTTAGAAATTATGTAAAAAATGTTGGTTTTAGAAAAAACAATTATAATTTTCTTGGGATTAAGATTTAAAATTTTTCTATTAGCAGTTTTAGTTTTTCACTGGACTTTCATAATCAGGTTTAGAATAAAATTTTTTATACTGCTGATGAATTTTAATAATATAGAGGTCAGTATGGGTTTTGCCTTTGGATTATACTTATATGTGCATCTTTAACTGGAAAATATGGAAACACATATTAGTAGTTTATTTTAGTTTCCAATCAAAGATTATTCTATCAGCTCACCGAATAAAAAATTAAATCAGTTTCATTCTCAAGGCTATGTGTTCTCAGACATTGTCCTTCAGTCCTATTAACTGCTAATTTTTTTTTTTAAAAGCAGTTCCTTTCTTTCTGACCAATGATTATAGAAGGGAGACCATATGATTTCAAACAATATTAAGAAAATATGTAAAACTCTTTTTCCAAAGCCCACGTTTTCTTGATAATCATCCAAAAAGATCTGAACATATCAGAACGTAATAGAACAACAAATTTTGTGTTCATGATTTTCTTATAGTATCAGGGTTTACCAAAAAAAACCATTTTTTTGTTCCTACCCTACTACATACACACACAATATATAACTGAAAACTTCATCCTATGGGAAATTAATCATTCAAATCTGGCTTATTCAAATGCTGTGGGTTTGCCAATTTTTAGCTCTGTGACCTTGGGAAAGTTATCCTATTTTTTTGGCATTCGATTTTCCTCATTCAAAAAATGAAGATAAAAAATAGTAACTCCTTCATAAATTTGAATTACTATAAATTAGATGATATAACACATATAATGGTGCTAGATTCATATGATACCTATGTCATATGAATTATATCTCATTATAATCTGGTTATAATCATTGATTATATCTGGTTTTGTTATCTTTGTTATCAATATTATTATCATATGCTACATGAGTGCCATATTCTGAGTCTCTTTAAATTATCTCCCGTCTTTCCATTAACATCCACTAGACTATTATGACCTAAATCTTAATTAATTCTCAAATATGTCCCTTCCTCCCCATCATTTTTTATATATATATATAATTTATGTTAACCCTCTTATTTATTTATTTATTTTGGCTGCGTTGGGTCTTCGTTGCTGTGCGCAGGCTTTCTCTAGTTGCGGTGAGCAGGGGCTACTCTTCATTGCAGTGCACAGGCTTCTCATTGCGGTGGCTTCTCTTGTTGCAGAGCACGGGCTCTAGGCGCACGGGATTTAGTAGTTGTGGCACGTGGGCTCATTAGTTGTGGCTTGCCGGCTCTAGAGTGCAGGCTCAGTAGTTGTGGTGCATGGGCTTAGTTGCTCTGTGGCATGTGGGATCTTCCCAGACCAGGGCTTGAACCTGTGTCCCCTGCATTGGCAGGAGGGTTCTTAACCACTGCGCCACCAGGGAAGCCCCTCCCCAACAACGTTGCTGCTGCCTTTGTGTAGGCTATAATCTCCCAAAGGTATTATGGAAATAGCCTCCTAACTCTATTTTCCAATTATTTAAACCTGATATACAGTTTTATGTCTCCACATCTTTGCCCTGGAAGCATGTTTAGACATCATCATCAACTCTATTGTATGGCCATATATTGATTCTGCCCAGTTCATAATAGTAAATATAAAAACAGAAAAGATAGTTTAACTGTCTTGTATATAAACCTGTGAATTTTTTTCTGGAAAAAATCCAGAAATTTTCTTCTTGAAATAAAAAATATCCTTGTGAAATTCTGATATTAGTGTTTTTATTTAAAAACACAATTCTAAATACTTCTGAAATTAAAATGTGGAATGAAAATCTCCACTGGATCAAAATCACAATATCAAAACCATCTAGGCAAATCACCATATTCCTATCTTTATTTAATGCACTAGACATGTCTCCACTGGGCAAACTTGTTTATTCATCAAGACTCAACTTTAATATCACTTTCTCTATAGGCCATTTCTGATAACCTTGTATTTGACTATGCCTGCCTTTTTGCCCCTGGCCCCAGCTGATTGTAAATGTATTAAATGTTACATTATATTTGTAATTAAATTTTACATGTTTTCAAGTAGGGATAACTTGTTATCGTATTTTTTTCATTTTGAATAATACTTGGCATAGTGTAGAGGCCTGATAAAATGAAAATTGAATCGATAAACTTATTAATTGTGGAAAAGATCTTTTCCCACAATGGAAGGATCAGGGAAGCCAGATTGTAAAGCCTCACAAATAGTTTATATTTATTAGGAAACTACTGAAACTCTAAATTACATAGAAATAGAACATAGAAATTAGAAACATAGAAATTAGAAAAAAAATTCTATGTGTTCTAACTATGTTTCCATGAGAGATTCAGTTTATTTTCATTATTGTGGATTCCATATTTGTGAATAAGCCTACTCATTAAAATGTATTTGTAACCTTGATATCAACACTGCTAACACTTTCCTTGTCATTGATGGACACGTACATAAGCAGAGCAGCAAAAAATTTGAGGAACCCAATACTCAAGTTCTCAGCGGAGGTGGAACAAGACCCAGCTCTGCCCTCATGTTTCAAGCCCATAATGTAAACCAGCATCCTTTTTGCAGTCTATTTAGTGCCACATCTGTCACATTTTTTTGTTTGTTTGTGGTTTTGGTGTTTAAGATGGTCCCCATGCATAGTGCTGAAGTGTGGTCTAGCCTTCCTAAATGCAAGAAAGTTGTGGTGTGCCTCACAGAGAAAATATATGTGTTGGATAAGCTCTGTTCAGGCATGAGTGCTATTGGCCATGAGGTCAATGCTAATGAATAATGAATATAAAGTAAGATGTCTCTAAATAGTAACACACAAAACAAGTTTACGTACAGATCCTTCCCTGAAAATGTTGTAATTAGAGGCTCACAGGAAACGAACTCAGTGTCTACTAATTAAATGTTCATGGTGACTTCACAGAATATAACTATTGCAAACAGTAATAATTGACTGTGAGTTGGTATGGAAGCCCCGGGTTTAAAGGAAGGGGAAGCAGAAAAAGCATTAATACAACTAAAGAACTCTCCATCTGCACCTTGGTGCTGCTGATTTTGATGGATAAGGAATGATGAGCTTCCACTGGTCAAAGAAATCTGAAAACATAGCTTTAACTCAGGTGGAAGCAAAAGAATAGAGTCTTCTCCTTCCTTCCTTCCTCCCTCCCTCCCTCTTTCTTTTTTCTTTCCTTTCTTTCTCTTTCTTCCTGTCTTTCTTTCTCTTTCTTTCCTTCCTTCCTTCCTTCCTTCTTTCCTTCCCTCTCTCTCCTTCCTTCCTTCCTTTCTTCCTTCCTTCTTTCCTTCCTCCCTCTTTCTTTCTTTCTTTCTCCTTCTTTCCTTTCTTCCTTCTTCCCCTCTCTCCTTCCTCCCTTCCTTCCTTCCTTTTCTTTCTCCCTTTCTTTCTTTCTTTTCTTTCTTTCCTTCTTTCCTTCCTTCTTTCCCTCTCTCTCCTTCCTCCCTCCCTTCCTTCCTTCCTTTCTTCCTTCCTTCTTTCCTTCCTCTATCTCTCTTTTTCAATTTTAGAGCCAATTTACATTCTTTGTAGTTCCACAGCGATGTGAACAATATTTGGTCTTTGCTATGAAAACAAATACAGTCATTTTATCAAAAAGAGATGCTTGCAGACTGGCTTCACCTTTTCCTGTCTTCTCCTTGTGGAAAGAGGAAAAAGTGTTGCAAATTATAATAGCTCTGCTGGATGGAAATGGCAGGTTTTGGCAGTGAGGAGATCTGTTGTTTCCTGGGAGAGCTCAAGAGTTTTTGTTCACCCTTGCGGACTAAGGTGCCTGTATGTGACACATGTAAAGGGAGGTATATGGAGAAAGAGGTGCATGAGGGGCTATGGGGGCAGAAAAAGGAAAATAAAGAAATGATACATGATTTTAATGATATGTACAAACTTTAAAAAATTACAGATATTCCTATCAGATAAATATCTCATTTCTGAATATATCACGGTGTATATCTGATTTAAGGGAAATTATGACACCTTTTCTTTGTGCATGTATATACATGTTCATATATCTATATATGTTTATGTATGTATGTGTTTGAGGTACCATTAAACACAAAAAACGTACAGATCCTAAGTATTCATTTGGGTAAGTTTCATTGATTGCACACATCCAGGTAACCATTCTGTCCTAACAAGTAAAAAAGCTGAACAGACTGAAAAATCAACAACTTTCTTTAGAAAAGGGAAGACACAGGGCAAACCACTGCCCCTAAGAGTAAAGAGACAGACAGACTAATACGGGGAGTCACAGCTTACAAGAGCAGAGACCCATGAGCAGAAACTGCCTCAGGAACCAGTGCTGGGGTAGGAAAACCTGAACTGTAATTGACAAATTATGTGGACAATTCTGAGAGTTAAACTCCAAGGGGACCCTCAACAATACTGTGAGATTGACCTCTAGAAGCTCAGTGAGGTTTCCTTAGTAAATATGAGAGAAAAGTCCTCACATGCTTCTGGCAGGAAGAGCGGGAAAGGAACCATTTTGAAATACACAAGAGCACTCTGATTGTCTTAACAAGCCTGCCCTCAAGGGAAACTAGTTAACTAGTTAACCAGATCCTAACCTGCTGAGGTATTATCAGAGTCTAACTGACCTGAGGAAGGGAAATATGTAACTCCAGCTGGCTCTAGCCTTCCATGTAGAGCAGGGAAATATGCAACTCCTTCCCACTCTAGCCATCATGCCCCACTGAAGGAGGGGAGGGAAAAAAAAAAAAAGAAAACTGAGAAACACTTGTCAAGTTCAAGTTCATAGTCCAGAGGCACAGGCTCACTAAAAGACTGAGAACTAATCATAGGATTATAGAATGCTTTCCCTGCCCCCACACCTTACCACGTGTACCCACACCTTACCACCATATTTCTAAAGGCCTATTTATAGCAGTTCCTTTTAGCCAGTACATTGTCTCTGGTTATCAAGAAAATATTACAAGGCATACCAAAAAGTAAGAAACACAATTTGAAATGACGGAGCAAGCATCAGAACAAGACATGGCAGAGCTGTTGGAATTATTAGACTGGAAATTTAAAACAACTAGGATTAACATGCTAAGAGCTCTCATGGGTAAGTTAGCATGCAAGAATAGATGTGCAATGTAAGCAGAGAGTTGGAAACCCTAAAAGTAACTCCCCCCACCCCCTCAAATGCTAGAAATCAAAAACACTGTAGCAGAATGAGGGATACCTTTGACGGGCTTATTAGTAGACTAGAAATGGCTGAGTAAAGAATCTGAGCTACAGGATATAGCAATAGAATGCTCAAAAACTAAAAAGCAAAGGGAAAAACTACTGTAAAAAAACCCAGCGGAATATCCAAGTACTGTGGGACTACTACAAAAGGTGTCACATATATTTCAAGCAATGATGACTAATAATTTCCACAAATTAAAGCCAGACGCCAAACCATAAATTCAGGAAGTTCAGAGAATATCAAGTAGCATAAATGCCAAAAAACACCTAGGCATATCATGTTCAAACTATAAAAAATCAAAGATAAAGAAATAATCCTGAAAGAAGTCAGAGGGAAAAATACAGCTTATCTATAGAGGAACAAAGATAAGGATCACACCTGACTTGTCCACAGAAACCATGGAAGCAAGAAGAGAGTGGAGTGAAATTTTTAGTGTTGAGACAAAACCGCTAACCTAGAATTCTGTACCCTACAAAAATATCCTTCAACAGTGAAGGAGAAATAAAGACTTTCTCAGGAAAACAAAAATTGAGAAAATTTGTTGCCAGTAGACCTTGCAAGAAATGTTAAAAGAAGTTCTTTATCGAGAAGGAAAATAACACAGGTCAGAAACTCGGAGCCATACAAAGTAAGGAATAGCACTGAAGAGGAATAAGTAAAGGTAAAATAAAAACTTTTTTCTTAATTGATCTTAATTGATCTAACAGATAATAGTTTGTTTAACTGGATATCCTTGCCTTGATTCTCTTTTATAATTTCCATGTGCTTGCTAAAATTTCCCATTTCTGTCTTCATATTTTCCACCTTTTCCATTTTTATCTTAGTAATTTGAATGTCTTTGACTAATAGTTTGAACATCTAGGCCATCTCCGAATTTGACTGTTTTCTCTCTTGAGGACAGATCACATTTTCTTGCCTTTTCATGTGCTTCATAACCTTTTATTATATGCCTTAAGTTTTAATTAACAGAGCAGTAAATTCTGAAGTAAATAACATTTATCTCTGGAAAGTGGCCCTCCTCTTTTTCTGCCATGCTGCTACATTGGTTGCTGAATCAATCTCCATCGGGTCTCTGAGCAGCTATAATTTGACTAACTTCACCACTAGCTTTACATTTTTTTGTGCGCTGGATCATTACTTCCCTCTCAGGGGAACCTGGAATCTGAGTGAGATTCCAGGAAACTCCCTTTGCTTCACAGCTGAAACTCATATTTTTGTGAGTGTGAAAAATCTCTCCAGGTTAAAAAGTCATGGAGAGTAGTAGGCTTTCCTTTCCAGCTGTGCACTGCACCTTGGGAAATTTCTTTCAGCTCTTACCCCTCCCACAACTTCCATAGCGACCACTCTGTGAAATTTTAGAATGGCTTTGGAGTTGCTTATCTTAGCTTTCCTGCCGGGCCTTCAGTCTTTGGTAGTTGAAATTCCAAAGTGCCTGAAGGAAGGGTTTTCTCTCGGCTCTCTAGCCCTCCCTTCACCAGGAAAGACCTTAGAATGCAAAGAGCCTAGAATGTGTCTTATGGGTCTCTCTTAACTCTTTCACCCTGTTCCTTGTCTTGGGGAAAAGGAGGTGCTTGCACTTGGGTGAAGCCCCACACTCGTCATGGGAGACCTTTCTCAGCTCCCTTTTTCTTACCTCTTTTGATAGACTTCTACCCAAATTATATACACACAGTTGGCCCTCTGTATCCCGAGGAACCAGCAGATACAGAGGAGGGCTGTCTGTACTATACCATTTTATACAAGGCACTTGAGCATCCAGGGATTTAGGTTTGGGGTGAGGGTCCTAGAACCAATCCCCCAGATACCAAGGGACTACTATACTCACAAGGAAATGTCACTGAGTGACTGCAGACTAGTTCTGTTGGAGGAGCTCCTCTGACATCCAGTCTGGCACACAAGCTCACAGGAGACTTAAATGTTTTTTAGATGTTAGCTGGTTTCTGCTCCCCCTTCACCCCTCCCATACCCCCTCCCCACACGAAACCTAACAGTGGATTCCTGTTCCTTTTGCAGTTCTAGGAGGGCTGGGAGCCCTGTTTTTTTTATGACAGGTTTACCACTTTCTGGAGTTCATTTAGGACTGTTTGTGTCTTCAGCTCTGTGATGTGTTTTTTAAAACTACGTATTCTAGTTTATCAACCTTTTGTTGATTGTTAGGATGGGGCAGATGGTCAATTATACGTTTCCATTTTCAAACTGAAAATGAAACTGGGTTTAAAAAATTTTTAAACATCAAAAGATTTCCTCTTTTAGGGTGCATTCATTATGAAATATCCTTCAAGCACTTTGAAAGGAGGTCTTGCAGGTACCATCTTCTTCCTTCACATCATTTCCTGAGGATCTACTCTAATAGTAGTTTTTACCTGGTATTTAGTTTCCCATTGGTACAGATTGGATTTCTGCATCTCAGTCCTGGCTCCCTCAGCTGCTACTTTGTTTGGATTGCTAACTTGAAACTGGAATCATGACAGACGTAACCTCTAGGGTTCCCCGTAGCTTGCTAATTTGTAGTGTGTTTGTCACATACAAAACAAATGTCTGTTCCTTGAGCATTAACTCAGGTTCAGAACCTTGTTATGAAAGCTTCCAATTGACTCTGCATCTTGTATCAGACAAAAATAATGTCCACAGGGCACTGCAGGGCCAAGATTGGAGATCACAGTGACAGTTTCTTCCTCTTGCATATGAGTGGCCTCCAGCTGTAAGCAATGTGGTATAGATAATGGAGAAATAATTGAATCTCAGAACCCAGCATTCTCATTTACCAACAGCCAATAACACAGATGTTTCATCACTTGGGAGCATTTACCAGAGACTCTGAGGTACCAACCCTCTTTCTCCTACACATTTGGTTGTATGAGGGGACTAATTTCCATGTTTCTAGTGGAGCCGGGAGGAAAAAAATGCATACTTCTCCCATTCATACATATTCTACTGCTAGATGACAACTTAGAATTTATAGCAGCCCTAAGCAATGCAATAAAATACCCACGCATGATATTCATTTAGAGAGCTTGATAGATACAGAGATGGTGACCTACTGTAGCACACAGTGGCTCATTTACAAAGAGCTATTCTGGAATTATGACACTTTGTAGACACCATTCTGTAAAGAACTCTGAGGAAACTACATAATATCCTGGCCAAATCTTCTGAATATTCCAGTGTTCTGAATTGGTTGATCTTATATTTATGATACAGTTATGGCTGGTCTTTCATCCTCAACTTCTTGAGGCTACTCTATGTGGTTTCCTAACTCACTCAGGATTATGCATATCTCTGGAGCTGACGGTACGTATGCATCACCCATTGATGCCTACAGGAGCAACTTTTCCTTCAATTTAATACAATTTACCATAGAATCCCATTCTACAATGACAATACTCTGCATAGATTGTCACTCTACAATGCTCACTCCACTGGGAACCTCATTGGTCCTTACCCTATGCTGCATCATAACCAGAGTCATAGAGGTACATACTACCTACAAGTTAAACTTCAGGGTCAGAGTACTCCCCCAAACCTAAGGCAGTGATTAACTTGGGGACAATATTCTGATGCTAGTTCTTGAGCTCACTCTAATCTACACTGATTCAAAAAGACCTTGCAGATAGAGGCCTTCTAATAAAGAGAGGAAGTGATCAATGAAACAAACTGTGTTCAACTACTCAGAAAGAAAAATATTAACTCAGTGATGCCTACTATCACATGCATGCACCTTTGCTTTAAAGTAAGATTTTTCTGGTTGCCAGCCCATAGCCAATAATCTCCTAAATACCCTCTGCTTTACATTTCTATAATCATAATCTCTAAGGTTTCCTGATGCTGCCCATCTCACTGACCATGCCTATTCCAAGAATTCTGGGAAAATGTAATATACATGGGAAATAATTCAAGACCTGGAAGCAGACGTATCATACTATGTTTCCACATGCTTTCAATGAATGCTCTTAGTTCTTGTCAAATATTCCCTGCCTCCCTAAACATGAGGATGAGGCCGTCTGCAAACCATCAATGGATTACCTCTCCTCCATCTTGCCATATTATCTACATTGTTCCCAATGTCCCAAATCAGCTCTGTGAGGCATACTTCTTTACAAAGTTAGGTCTCAATTGTAGACTGAAACCTCACTATCGTGAAGGAGTTTGATGACAAATACCCAGCAGTATTTAGTATCACTAATGTCTTCCAGCCTGATCTGTATGCCAAGTTGACATCATCGAGCCTGCTTCTATTGCAGTTGGAATGAGTTATTTTTCAGGAGGCTTCTCTGTCCCTCAAGTAAATATTTATTTCATGAGCCCAACCACATACTGATCCCAGCTTAGGCTTAAACTGTCTCCTACTACATATGTATTATAAACTGCTTCATACAATAATAATTCATGCAATTTTTTCATCTTTCTCACTTGACAGTAACAGGCTTGAGGGACATCTTCCCTCATCTTTGCATGTCAAGTTTAAAGGCAATTTGTTGCACGTGGTAAGTAGGAATGAAGAGAAAAAGTAGGAGAAAGAGAAAAATTGAGAGGGAAAGAGGGGGAATAGAAAGGATATAAAGCAGAAAATAAGGAAAGGTAAGTGGTAGGGTAGCAGACAGAAGCAAAAGTTTTCAATAGTATCAAAAACTTCCAGCATGAGAATTAAGATTTATAAAACAAACTAATAATGCTTGCAACATAGCCAAGAAAATAATGGAACACTTATAACAAAGTAAAAACTTTCCACTTGTAAAACTAAATGTCATTGCAGGAAGAAAGCAATAGAGCTTAGGAATTAGGCGACAGAGAAATCTTTAAAGAGAGAATCAATGAAACCCCAAAAATGCCACGGTCTGTCAGATTCCTATCATCCGTTAAGAGACAAGTGAACAAAATCCTGACTCCCCATTCCTTTATATCATCATTCTGTTAACATTTAAAAACTTAAACCAGAAAACAGAAAATAGTGTTTTATCTAACAGTTATTAAAGCTAAAAGTAAATCAGATGGGAGCATTTATAGGGACATGTTATAAAACTAACAGACAACTTTAACATTTCTTGATTTTTTTATATCGCTTATAAAACTCATCTCTTGAGCACACGGATATGAAGTGAAATCAACTGTTAAAACATTCCACTCCTACCCAGGTCCAAAATTACATTTTCTTTGGATACAGAGACACCTGATCGCTTTAGCAGTATAAATGGTTAAGGGTTATTTATTGTTGTCAATTAAAGTCCTATTCTCTTATATGGATGACTTACTTCACACAAATGTCCCCCAGCTCTCTAGACCAGTCATTGAATCTTTATTAAAATAAAGATTCTCTCTCCCTATCCCATACACAGTGAATAAAAAGCTCTGGTCCTGCGGACAGTGAATCTTTATTAAAATGATTTCCAAACAATTTGAATGCATCTACCCTGGCTCTTGTCCTCAGACTGACATTTAGAATCACTCTTCCGAGCTCCATATTGCCATGTCAGTCACTCTCCAAAAGGCCGATTACTTGGACTCCACTTCTAATGTGTTTAGACATCATCACTGATCACCCTTCTTCCAGTTCTCACTGTGTTCACATTTTGGCTGGGCCCACCAATGCCCAAACCCAGTACTCACTGAACTCCATTTCTAATGTGGTAACCAGAGAGTTCTTATGATCATCTGCAATATGTGAGGATTTTGTTCCTCACTCCAAGCCAAGTATCCCAAATGCATCAAATGGCAAATCTGAAATCTATTGCATGATATCTTTGGGAGGCTAATAGGAGTTGATTTGTCATCACTAATGCTCAAGAGAATGCACCTTCTACTGTAGGTAAGCCTCAGCAGATGGAGTTCAGGTCCAGCAAACTGCCAATCCAGAAGCTGCAAGACTTCCAGTGCTCCAAGACTACTGAAATCCTATATAATGGAGTCAGCATGGTTAGAGAAGAAAAGTGAACCCAAACATGCCAGAGGATTACCCTTTCTGAACCTACTTGCAGCACTGTGTGAAATGCCTTTTCCCTTTCTTAGAAGCTATTCCTAGAATATGTGCTAACAGCCCACAAGAACAGCATAATTAGAAAAGGAGCAAAGGAGATGCTTCTATATTATTTTATAAGTACTATATGCCAAGACAATGAGAATTATCACAATGAATCATTACCAGGTTTGGTCTTCTGGCAGAAGATTTTAAAGAGCTCAGCACATTTTGAAGATGTCTGAAATTCTTAGGCTTCTGTCGATAAATTCAAAACCCAGAGCTTAGTGTCAGCTATTTTAAAGAGGAAAGATAGTACAAGTCCATAATAAAGTTTTAGTTGAAAACCAACATTGTTATTGTATTAAGGGCAAAATGTCATTAAAATCTTTATCAGTTGGAAAGGCCAAATGGAAGACACACCGAAATATATGAGATCAATATAGAAAACCAATATATTTTGTTTCTTTTTTTAAACTAGAAGTTTCAAGACACTTAAAGAACTACCACAATTCTTTTGGAACCAGGAGCAATATGTGAAGGAGCTGAGGAGTATATCAAGTATGGCATATTGTAAGATTAGAGAATGCAAGATACTATTAAAAAATACACTGAAGAGAAAGACACACAATCAGGCTTTCAGGTAAAATCTAGATGATCTAGAAATACATTTGTTTGGACAAGCAAGTGTTTTAAATAAATTGCACCTTATGTGGCAAAACTGGAGTTAATATTCTGTCACTTGAATAAACAGATGAAAATTTAAGAACAAGATAGGCTGTGTCTAAAAGATGTCACAAAAAAAGAAAACTACAGGTCAAAATCTCTGATGAACATAGATGCAAAAATCCTCAACAAAATACTAGCAAACAGAATCCAACAACACATTAAAAGGATCATACACCATGATCAAGTGGGGTTTATCCCAGGAATGCAAGGATTCTTCAATATACACAAATCAATCAATGTGATACACCATACTAACAAACTGAAGGATAAAAACCATATGATCATCTCAATAGATGCAGAAAAAGCTTCTGACAAAATTCAACACCCATTTATGATAAAAACTCTCCAGAAAGTAGGCATAGAGGGAATCTACCTGAACATAATAAAGGCCATAAATGAGAAACCCACAGCCAACATCATTCTCAATGGTGAAAAACGGAAAGCATTTCCTCTAAGATCAGGAACAAGACAAGGTTGCCCACTCTCAGCACAATTATTCAAAATAGTTTTGGAAGTTTTTGCCACTGCAATCCGAGAAGAAAAAGAAATAAAAGGAATCCAAATCGAAAAGAAGTAAAACTGTCACTGTTTGCAGATGACAGGATACTATACCTAGAGAATCCTAAAGATGCTACCAGAAAACTAATAGAGCTAATCAGTGAATTTGGTAGGGTGGCAGGATACAAAAGTAATGCACAGAAATCTCTTGCATTCCTATACATTAATGATGAAAAATCTGAAAGAGAAATTAGGAAACACTCCCATTTACCATTGCAACAAAAAGGATAAAATACCTAAGAATAAACCTACCTAGGGAGACAAAAGACCTGTATGCAGAAAACTATAAGACACTGATGAAAGAAATTAAAGATGATACAAAGAGATGGAGAGATATACCATGTTCTTGGATTGGAAGAATCAACATCGTGAAAATGACTATACTACCCAAAGCAATTTACAGATTCAATGCAATCCCT
Source organism: Eschrichtius robustus (assembly GCF_028021215.1). NCBI lineage: Eukaryota > Metazoa > Chordata > Mammalia > Artiodactyla > Eschrichtiidae > Eschrichtius > Eschrichtius robustus. Next base: position 104,025,616 of record NC_090831.1, on the reverse strand, counting down.
ATCAAACTACCAATGGCATTTTTCACAGAACTAGAACAAAAAATTTCACAATTTGTATGGAAACACAAAAGACCCCGAATACCCAAAGCAATCTTGAGAAAGAAAAACAGAACTGGAGGAATCAGGCTCCTGGATTTCAGGCTATACTACAAAGCTACAGTAATCAAGACAGTATGGTACTGGCACAAAAACAGAAATATAGACCAATGGAACAGGATAGAAAGCCCAGAGATAAACCCACGCATGTATGGTCACCTTATCTTTGATAAAGGAGGTAAGGATATACAACGGAGAAAAGACAGCCTCTTCAATAAGTGGTGCTGGAAAAACTGGACAGCTACATGTAAAAGAATGAAATTAGAGCACTTCCTAACATCATACACAAAATAAACTCAAAATGGATTAAAGACCTGAATGTAAGGCCAGACAGTATAAAACTCTTAGAGGAACACATAGGCAGAACACTCTATGACATAAATCACAGCAAGATCCTTTTGGACCCACCTTCTAGAGAAATCGAAATAAAAACAAAAATAAACAAATGGGACCTAATGAAACTTAAAAGCTTTTGTACAGCAAAGGAAACAGTAAACAAGACAAAAAGACAACCCTCAGAATGGGAGAAAATATTTGCAAATGAAGCAACTGACAAAGGATTAATCTCCAAAATAGACAAGCAGCTCGTGCAGCTCAATATCAAAAAAAAAAAAAAAAACAAAACCCAATCCAAAAATGGGCAGAAGACCTAAATAGACATTTCTCCAAAGAAGATATACAGATTGCCAACAAACACATGAAAAGATGCTCAACATCACTAATCATTAGAGAAATGAAAATCAAAACTACAGTGAGGTATCACCTCATACCGGTCAGAATGGCCATCATCAAAAAATCTACAAACAATAAATGCTGGAAAGGGTGTGGAGAAAAGGGAACCCTCTTGCCCTGTTGTTGGGAATGTAAATTATTACAGCCACTATGGAGAACAGTATGGAGGTTCCTTAAAAAACTAAAAATAGAACTACCATATGACCCAGCAGTCCCACTACTGGGCATATACCCTGAGAAAACCATAAATCAAAAAGAGTCATGCACCATAATGTAACACAATGTTCATTGCAGCCCTATTTACAATAGCCAGGACATGGAAGCAACCTAAGTGTCCATCAACAGATGAATGGATAAAGAAGATGTGGCACATATATGCAATGGAATATTACTCAGCCGTAAAAAGAAATGAAATTGAGTTACTTATAGTGAGGTGGATGGACCTAGAGACTGTCATACAGAGTGAAGTAAGTCAGAAAGAGAAAAACAAATACGGTATGCTAACACATATATATGGAAACTAAAAAAAAAAAATTTTTTTTTGTTCTGAAGAACCTAGGGGCAGGACAGGAATAAAGATGCAGACGTAGAGAATGGACTTGAGGACACGGGGAGGGGGGAGCGTAAGCTGTGACGAAGTGAGAGAGTAGCAGTGCCACATACACACTACCAAATATAAAGTAGACAGCTAGTGGGAAGCAGCCGCATAGCACAGGGAGATCAGCTCGGTGCTTTGTGACCACCTAGAGGGGTGGGATAGGGAGGGTGGGAGGGAGACGCAAGAGGGAGGGGATATGGGGATATATGTATATGTATAGCTGATTCAGTTTGTTGTACAGCAGAAACTAACACACCATTGTAAAGCAATTATACTCCAAAAAAGATGTTAAATAAATAAATTATATATATATATATAAAAGATAGGCTGTGTCTAGATAACTGTGTGAACTGCTTCCTTCTTTACTATAAAACATTCAGATTTTGTCATATAACCATTTGTAATAATGTTGAAAGGAATCATGGATTTTAAATTAGAAATAATTTTTTATGCAGCACAGGTAGAGAATAGAGGATAAAAATATGTAAACACATTTGACACAGTCAAACACATATTTAACCCAGGTAATTGAAACTTTGGGAGTTTATTAGGAAGAATAACTGAACTGCCATAAGATACACCCCAAAATTGCAGAGGTGAATGTAGTGAAGTTTATTTCACACTCATCCACAATTTGATTCCTGTGATTGGCAGATACCTTCATAGGATAGTTCAGAGACCCAAGCTCTTCCATCTTATGGTATCACCTTCCCCTAGGTCCTCAAAGCCCATTTTGTTCAGCCAACAAATGGGGAAAGATAATTTTAGAGGTAGTTTTTATGGAATAGTCCTAGAAGATGGGTATATCACTTTTGCCCACATTCTATGGACACCCATAACTAGTGAAAGCAGGAAAATGTTCTAGATCTAAGATCAGGAAGAAAGGAAAACAACTGTCTAGACCAATTGTTTGCAAAGAATACTATCGATTTTTTCCTTGAAAAATTTCACTGCCAGTAATTCTTAATTCTTCATGTGCATGAAAGGTTAACAGATATAATTCCAAGAAGTCAATAAAATACAGTGTCTTAATTGCATGCCAGAGTCCTGCAATGGATTTCGGGTTAGGGAGAAGTATTTATCTTTTTTATAGTTAGCATAATTCCTTTTTTATATAAAAATATATTTAAGGGATGTAATGTGACTGAAGACCATGTTAAACAGAAATTTACAATATTTAGATTTCATAACAAGTTATCCTCTCAGTTCTCTGAAACTGGTTGGAGTAGAATATTTAGCATACTGGTAATAGTAGCTAACAATTGGTTACTGTGATAAAATTCAGAAGAAATCTTTTTGGAAAATGTTTTAAAAATCCTCACCGTCAGATATTATTTTTTTCCTAATCCAAACACATAAAGAAGGACAAAGTACAGTGATATACATTACTTCATTAAATCTAAAGATGGACAGTTAGGTTACTATTTCTTGGAAGTTCTAAAGTTCAAAAGTCTCAAAAAAGGCCTAAGAGAGAAAACTATAAAATAGCAGGAATTGGGGGAAAATACAAAATGAATAATTATCTTATGTATACTGTAATATTGCTTGTAGTACCCATATTTTGTGGCTTTATTCTGGTTATCAGAGGAAAGGTGTTTCTGTTACTATTAGTAGTAGTTTGTGTGACATTGAAGAATAATAAAGGAGTCCTTGAGAGAAACAGGCCCATGTGTGAATAGTCATTGCTCAGGCTTAGTGACTGGGAAAATGATTTTCCCTCTCTGAGCCTCATTTTCCTTGCATATAAAATATGGTCCATAGCATTAAGTTCACAGGAATGCTGAGAGCGTTAAGTATGAAACATGTAAATGGATAAACAAATACTGGGAATCAAGTAAGTGAAAGTCATGAAGTAAAGCAAGTCTAACTTACCTCATGGGAATAAGTTTGTGACTCACTTTCACTGTTTCATTCAAATGGATGAAATAATCTTGGCCCCATCTATCTTTTTTTTTTTTAATAAAGTTGGGCTTATCCTTTTTTATTTATTTATTTATTTATTTATTTATTTATTTATTTATTTATTTATGGCTGTGTTGGGTCTTTGTTTCTGTGCTAGGGCTTTCTCTAGTTGTGGCAAGCGGGGGCCACTCTTCATCGCGGTGCGCGGGCCTCTCACTATCGCGGCCTCTCTTGTTGCCGAGCACAGGCTCCAGACGCGCAGGCTCAGTAGTTGTGGCTCACGGGCCCAGTTGCTCCGCGGCATGTGGGATCTTCCCAGACCAGGGCTCGAACCCGTGTCCCCTGAATTGGCAGGCAGACTCTCAACCACTGCGCCACCAGGGAAGCCCGGCCCCATCTATCTTACAACTAAAAAATGTTCAAATGATTCTGAAGGGATTTTATGGAGATAAGAAGGCTAACAACTCTAGGATGTTACTAACTGCAAAGCATCATTGTATTTCCTCAGATGAAATCTAAGAAGACCTCATGTGGGTTCCTGCATGACATGTTACAGAGTGAGGCTCTGGCCCTCTTTATGAAATCCTCTGTATCTTGGTAGAATTCCTGTACCACATTATAAGCTACAGGAGTGCTTTTGAATCCCTCTGGTGCAGCAGAAGGTTAACCAGATTTCAATCCCTGCTTATTTCACAACATAAAGGAAGGTTGTTTTAGAGACCAGATGAGTTTTAGCTAGAGTAAGTACAGCAGCAAAGCAATGAATGTGGTTGCCTGGGAAATAAAGAAATGCGAGAGGTAATCAATTTCTTCCAATCTTGATTTTGCTCACCCACTGGATTTGAAACCACATATTGCTTCTCCCAAAATTAACAGTTAAGTCGTCTTCTTGCAACTCAACACGCATTACAATGTACACTCAATTTTGAATATATTGAAATCCTCATCATAAAAATTCTTCTGAGGCATCTATATTTAAAATAACAGCATTTTCTAGTTAAGCCAGCAAATTTAAACACATAGAAAATAAAGAAATTTCTGGTGAATTAGCTCTCTGGTATAAGCTATGGTTAACTATGTGCATATCTATTCATTTATTTTACACGTTCTGCTCATTTGTTTCAAAAGTAGACAGTACAGTTTTGGTGTTCATTGTAAGCTCAATTTGGTTTTACTTCCTTTCTGTGCTTTCTTGGCACCTGCTTTTATAGAAATATAGCTGGTCATTAACATAGATTTGCATGCCTTACAACTGTGTTGTTTTTCATGCAAAATAGACATTTGTAAAATAATTACAGATGGGAAAGTATGCCCCACGGAATTTTTTCTTCATTACAAAATTATCCTGTTCTGATCATTTTATATCCACTTCATTATAAGGGGAGAACACAGGGAAAATCAAATATTTCAGTTATGATAGCAATCTTCAGAGTACTTGTTCTTTCAAAGTGAGAAGTGATGGATTATATATTAATATAAAAGGAATCATTATGGAAAGATTTACTTAATAAATTATTTCCAATTCCCCTCCTTTTCACCACCCTCTCTATTCTGTAAGAACAGCCTCTCTCAGGCACAAAGCAGGTCCTGCTAAAGCTCCCAGATGCTAAAGTCATGGTGGACTTGGCAGCTAAAACCCAGGGGAGGGGGATTTGCCGTAAAGTATTGTTTAGTTATCACTGTATCCAGCTTGCCTTCCCACCTATCAGTAGCATAACCCTGAGCTGAATGTTCTTCATGTTACTCCACATCTACTCTCTACCCTTCTCTGCCCTGCTGTGTGCCTGGGAAACTGACTTGTATGGACTGCATCAACTGGTATCCCTTGTCTTCTAATTCCATGTTAGGTTTAGCCATTGGCAAACACCAGTAGGTGATTTCAGGGAAAGAGGAGAGAGAGGTCGGGGGTGTATTCTTCAAACTCTATCACTGCTAGGCCTCAGCTGGCAGTGTCTATACCCTTCCACTGATGTCCATAGCTCCTGTTCGGCAGTCCTCTCCTATAACTTTCATTCTTCACAGTTTCTGGTAACTTCCCATTCTCTTTACCAAGTCAAGCCTAACAATGGTAATGGCTTCAAATTGGAGTTAGTTCCAGGATACCTCATCCTTTGCTCATATATTATATGTAGTCCCTTCATTAAATTGTTTCATTGTTTCGTTGAGAGTGCCATCTATTTCCTAAACAATCCAGGTTCCTACTCACATTTTAAGTAGAGATACAACAGGATTGAGATTTCTTGAATTACAGAATGACGGACTGTTAGAATTGGAAAGGAGTCTCATACACATAACCATGATGGAAATGAAACCCCAAAATATGAAGTCTGCCCAATCACATGGCTAATTCATTGAAGAGATGAGATCATAACCAAAGTCTTCTAATTGCCAGTCAAGGTTTTTTGTTTTTGTTTCTTTTACATTAACAACATCTGTATTGGATGATCCAGAATCCAAACATAAGATGAGTCACAAGGGGTATGAGTTTTGCTTTACATATTTCTTTATCTTATTTTTGTTTGTTTTTTAATGCATTTTTTTTAGGAAGATTCATATAAGCAATGGAAATGAAAGAGATGAATACAAGATAAACAGAAGGAAGACTACAATAGTTGAGGAATACATTGTAGGGACACTCATAGTTGAATTTTTAAATTTCAATCATTAGAAACACTCATTTTAGCACTCCCAGTTTATCTCTTCAGTTTATGCTGAGAATAAATAGACCCTGCATGCAGAGTGAATTCTGTGTCTAAATCATTTAATGCACAGCTGCCAACCTCACATTAAAAAAGGCTCATTATTTCACAAAATGGGCTCAAGAGGAGCTTCAAGTCTGTATTTCAGAGACGGGAAGAAAAAACATATTTTTATTAAATGATTAGCCTTCCCAAAATAGACATAAAACTCCTCAAAACTAATACTAACGTAAAACATTCCACTTTTCTCATGTGTAACCTATTATTTTATGCCTTGTAGAAGTTTACACTCAGAAATAGTTTCTACGAAGAACCCTTAGCACCTTTTATTATCCCTCATATTAAGCTACTTCTAAAAAATATAATTAAAATATATTTACTTTCTGCCTTCCTATGGGCAAGACAGTATGGGGAACATGAAAATAAGTTATTCCATAATCTGGTTGGAAAAAAACTACCCTTTAATTTGCCACCATGATTGTGCATGTAGAATTTAGTAATTCAACAATACCAACAACAACAAAAAAAACAGAGAAGGCAATTTATAATACATATACACAAAGAAATTCATAAGCAGTCCTTGTTTCATTAGTTATATTTTACTTTTCAAAGGTTTATATAACTGACAAAAATAGAAACAACTAATATAAAACACTGATATGATTTTCATGGGATAATTCAATTGCTAAAATGTTTTGCCTGAATTCATCAAGCATCTGCCATACATACTCATTGTGAAATCCTAGATATTTGTGTATCACAAAAAACATCTTCGCCCTAGAATATAAATCGGGGGATGATCCAAAGAAAGGTGTCAGTTGAGTTTATGTTTAAAGAGGGTATACAGTAAAATAAACAACACTTATGGCAGTAATGAATAATATTAGACTGTAGCCTCACTACAGTTCCATAGCTTTGACTCTGGTTTTGGTATAGTTTGAAACACAGCCTACATGCACATATACATCAAAAAAGACTAAATGGCAAAAATATACAAATCAGTCAATCCATCAATAATAAAACAGCTACCAGAGAAAACACATGAGACCTGGAGAAAAGACAATTAAGACTCATTAATGACCTGGCACATTTCCTCTGACAAAATGAGGACCACTCTAACGGTGGTCATCAGGAGTCGGCTGAGTGTGATGCAGCCCACACAGGCATTAGGATCCAGGACACCCCTGGGCATCACACAGTGGTCCAGAGAAACCAGAGTGATGGCAACTGACCCAACTGGTATTTTCCCAAATCATTTGGTTTGATCATTACTACTCAGCACACGGAGAAAAGCAACATGAAAATATGAAAAATAGTAGCTAAGATTACATGAGATTAGAGGGTCCATCTTATTTATCTCTATATTTCTATTACTTAGCATGGTGCCAATAAAAGCTGATACTTACAGTCAGGTTGTTACATATTAGATTGTATTGAATAAATCAACTAGAGCTCCTCTACTGCTAGTAATCTATTGTATTGAACTTGAACAAATTGTTTCAACTCTCTGAGCTTCAGTTCCAATGTCTGAAAAATTGTAAATTATAATAGTACTGCCTCCAGGAGGTTTTTTTTCCTGGAGATAAATGAGATAATGCATATGAACACACTCTTTGGACTTAACATACCGTTAAAAACCGAATGCTTGTGTTTGTGTTACTATTGTAATATTTTAAGGGTTAAAAAAGGGTGCTAATTTTGTCATTGACATTCTGTTCAACACATGGTTAGATTTATCTAACAATTGTTAGGCTTTATTTTCCTGAAGAGTTTCAATGATATTTTCAATTTCAATGAAGAATGACTTGCAAACACTTTTATTTTTAACACATTTGGCTTTGTTACAAAAAGATTGCTCATCATTTTTCCAATATAAATAAGTGATAGTTCTATAGTAATAACACAAATAACAAAGGGCTGTGAAATCTGTCATTTCAGGCCATATCTACATAGCCAACGTTCCCCATGAAGGAGGTCCTAAGGGCATGAGAGACGGTTGAACTGTACCAGTGAGAAAACAACTGAATACATTCTTTCTTACATCAAGCTCCCAGTGTCTGTGACAGCCAATCTGGGACAGGAACAAAAAAGAACTTGTTTATATACTACACGTCAGTGCAGTCTTGGCAGCTCAGGGGGCCTCCCAAATAGTTTAATAACTGAGAAATTTCTAGAAGTGTTGTAAGCAAGTTTATCCCTGGAAGAATATGAGGTCCTTTCTTCTCACCTCTGGAAAAAGTTATAGTGACTTGTGAAACAAAATCAGTGTTAGCGATCACAGAAATAACTCTACCAATTGGAAAACAAAAGTAGCTACAGATGAGGAGTGAGGGAAGAGGTGATAGAAAATCAATAACTGAGTACCGTTGGTGAAAGTGGGAGTGAAAGGCACCTTGAGGCAAGAAAGAGATGGTAGCAGTTACTTAAAATGCATGTGAATATTTCTACATTACCCAAAGATATTAATCTCTAGAATTTGGGGACAAGAAATTAGAATTCCCTAAATTATAGGTTATTCATAAACTACTTCTACCATTCTTCATACTCATTACTCCTTATTATAGATAATAAAATGTTTATTACTTTGAAAATATTTTTAGTAGTATTTACAAAAATTTTAGCTTATAGCAACTAATCAAAAACTGGAAAATACCAGCAAACATTATTGGCTAGTTTTCAAATAATAACATTAGGATCTCCTATCAAGGTTAAAAGTACTGTGTAATTTCCAAAATGTGCTACTTCTTAAAACATCCTTATAAGATTTGTCTAATGTCTACTATGCATATAAACTTATTACTATCTATTAATAGGAATGACTCACCGTTGGCAGACGGCAGGACCACCACCAACACACACAACACAGATGCAACTATGAGCAAGACTTGCTTATTAGGTTGTGACTGATTGTCTCCTAAGTGTTTCTGTGCTGATTCTCAGATATGTCAACCTTACCCTTTGACTCTAAATGCCATCATTTCCTGTTCTTGCTTTCAACTTGATATCAGTGGTTTCCTTCAAACCAGGAATACCTCGATGTTAACTGTTTGGCTTTAATTCTTTCAAGAGAATTACAATACTTTTTCTCGTGTTCCCAACTGATTTTTCTTGGGATTTTGTATTCAGAAAAACATAAACTTCCTGAGTATCACTGGGAAGAAATTTCTTCATGGAAATCCTATGCAAGACAAACTGTCTTTTCCATGTCAATAAATGGCATGACAGACAGGCAGTTTCTTGAGTCGTCATCTAAGCATGAGCCCTTGGTTTCTCTACGTCCCTCCCTCACACCCGGTCTTCTCAATGCTACTTCAAACATATCCTGAACCATCATCATCTCTCCAGCCACAGGCCTACCACTACCACCTCTCCTGGTCATGACACAACAGTCTCTTAGGTGGCCTTCCTGCTTCCATTTCTGACCCACTAAAATCAATTCACCACACAGTAGTAGTCAGAGTAAAAAAAAAAAATAAACATATAATGTAGGTCTTGTTACTTCCATGGTTAAAATCCCCATCAGTTTCCTATCACGTTTAAGTCCAAAATTTGTAGCTTTCCTTCCAAATTCCTAATAATCTAACTTTCCAAACCCATCCCATACTAGCCTCAGCCTGAATTCTAGGCCCACTGGCATTCTTTCCATTTTTCAAACACTCTAAGCTAGTTCTTTGATCTTTTGCTCTATTTGGTTTCTTCCTAAATTGCTGTTGCCCTACACATTCAGAGAGGAGCTTAGGAGTCACCTGCAAGTGACTTCCACAACCACTGAATCTACAGTAGCCTGCTGCGTACTCTCTATTACACCATCTTGTATAAATTCTCCGCATAGTATGTATCACCACTCTTTTGTTCCATTGCCCCTTCTCTTCTTTCCTTTCCTTCCCTCCCTTCTCTTCCCTTTCCCTCCCTTCTTCTCCTTTAACTAAAGTATAAACTGTAATAAAGCAAATGTCCATTTTGTTCGCACTACATCCCAAGCACTTTAGAACAGTGCCTGGCACACAGTAGGTGCCCAACAAATGGTTATTATATGAATGACTAAATGAATGAAGGAAGGAATGAATGAATAAAAAAGGAATATTTTGGATCATGCATTTAAACTGAACTTTAGTTTCCTCATCTCTAACATGATAATAATGTTGCTTTCCTCAAAGAGTTGTTATAATATGTGATTAGTTCATGCAAATACTTGTAGAAACCAGTACAGAAATGGAAGATATTAAGATACTAAGGCTATAAAAGAGAATTTTTTAGAAAAGCCATACACATCACATAGCTACATTTAAAATGTAAGCCAAAAGCTAGCAAAAGTAATCACGTATATATTTTTTAATTAAGACATATTTTTAGGGGGTAAAATATTGGAGGTTGCCAATTAGGTTAAAGTTATTTAACCTAATTTAGAGATCTAGGTTTCGGTAAATAGAAGGAAAAGGAGGAAAATTACTTTGTGTTATTGAGTACTTAAAGTAGATCCAAGACCATGTTAAGATTTTCACATACTATATATCACTGCGGTCGTATTGTTATTTCAATTTATAAATAAAGAATTCAGCCCCAGAAACATTAGGTCTGTATGTCTTTTCCTAACACATCACCTTGCCCTCGTTAGTGGCTAGGAAAAAGGTCTAACACAGAAGACTCCAACAGTTTATTTGATGTAGTATCTTCAAATGCCAGTTCTATCTGTACATTTTTCAGGTAAATCCCACCTCCAGCCCCTGCTGAGAGGTTGTCAGGTCACAAAACTCCATTTCACTTTAGCACGCCTCCTCAGGTGCGCACATCTGACCCAAGAGGAATCTCCAGTGGCCTGGCTTTAAAAAATGTGATGAGTCAACTGGATTGCTTGATTGGGTACTTGAATTAAAAACCAGAAGCAAGTGTCAGTTATCTGGGGATTTTGAAACAGATAATTTATGAGGTTGAGTCAGAAAAAAGAAGTAGAACATTTATGAAGCAAAGTCAGGAATGAGGTTGGTGCCCTAGCAAGCCAAAGCCACCCACAAGCTGAGGCTGTTAAAGAGGAGAAATAATAAATTAGGAGAAAGGAGAGACAAGAGCAAGGAGCACACATGCTGAGATTAGGGCAACCATGTAGCTCCTAAGAAATGCAAGAGAACCTTTGATTTCCTACTTAGTTTCAATTCTTATAAGACTACATTTCCTATCTTTGGATACAATTGCTTGTACATCTTTATAAGAAAATATATTTCCCCTTCCTTTTTGCTGGAGCTAGCTGGAGAGGTCTCTCTTTCTTGAAACTAAAATGACCATAACTAGAACACATTACACTGTCCGAAAAAGCCCTCGCGCATGTATGTATGTTTATAGAAAGAGTCTGTTTTCACCTCAAGGTATGAGTTTCTAGTTTATTTTTAGATACACTTTTATCTGCTATCTCATTAGGATAAAGGAGAGTAAATCTCAGCTGTGATCTCTTGCTTTTTGTAAAGAAAGCAGTTCAAACAGAAATTATCATTTATTTGTTACCTCCTCCCAGTCTCAGCCATATAGCCTGAAAACTCAGCTTTACACAATGAGAGCTACATCTACCACATAGTTATGATTTCTGAGGAAACTGTTTTGCAGAAACAAGCAATTAATAAAAATAGGAGCAAAAGAGGATCCCTAAAATACATCTGAAAGATTGTGTTTTACACCATGTCAATTAATGTACATTTTTATTGCAACTATTAGTGTTACACTGAATCACTGATTTGATCTAATCATTTTTATTCAAAATAAAAACTGTACAAACTAATGTTCATCGGTAACTTACAGTCCTGATAGCTGAACTTAAGTTTGGGTAGAAGGCATCTTTATGCAATAGAAATGTACTATAAGACAAATATGAGCTATGGTTGACATTAAATACAACGATATCGTGAGTATCAGACTAATGCAGAAAAAGTCTGCTAATTATATGCCATGGCTCCAAAGGAATAAGATTAATATCCTTATGTGTCTTAATAGACCCACTTTAATTATTTTATAGTCACACTACTATAACTTCAGACCAAATTGTAAAGTGCTGTTTGTCTAGTTAATAAGAAGCAGAAACAGGGTCTCTGAATGTATGAGGGTCTTCAGACACGGATATAGAGATGGTAGTTGGGTTTCTGGATATGGACAGAGGGAATAAAGTATGCAACACAGGTTCAAGTGTTTAAGCAGCAGGTGACAAAGTTGTGAAACATTAGCTCAGCCCCCACAGAGGGGGGCTGTAAAGTCACATCAACAGGTTGTTCTTACACACAGTCAATAGTCACCCATTTGCCAAGGGCGGATCCTCAGTTCTCTTGTTAGAATTTTCTGTAAAAAATGGGAGTTATGATAATTAAAGATGTTGCCTTTAGCAACAGAGTTGGTAATAACATGCAATTTAGTCTCAGTACCTAGCATATATATATATACACACATACACATATACATATATATGTATATATATATACACATATATGCTTATATGCATATATACTATAAAGTATATATTGAATATATTATAGTGCATATATATATACATGTATGTATTTTTGCACTTACTTCTTGATTTGGTTGCATTTAACTGATTCTCTGTAGATAGGAAAGGATATTTATTTTCCCAAGTAATAATAGCCTTCAAAGCTGACTGATTTCAATCAGCTGTGACAGAAAATGAAAAAATATACTGATATATTCAACATGTTAAGGTAAAAGTATATATCTTATTTACAAATACCTACTGTTTTCTAAGAGAACAGAAACTGAGGTATATTTATTGAATAATATGATGTGCGTAAAGAATTAAATTTGAAAAGTGTAGAGAAATCTATGAAGCAAGAGAGTTAAAAAGAAAGAAGAAATGGCTGAAAAGCACAGGTGGAGAACAAAAGGAAGAGTTTTGGAGTGAGATGCTAGGTGTTGTGTGTTGTAGTGTCCCTTCCTTCCCTAATCACCCCACAAAAACTTTAATAAATTAATCTTATAACTCATTGTATTTTGAAAATGCAATGAAGTTACTGATGCAGTGGTTCAAGGTGAGCAAAAAGAAAAAAAGCATAGGGTCTTGGGCACATCTGTATTACTAAAATAATGCAATCATCAGTTACCTTTAACATTTTTAAAGTATTTGTCTTTTTAAAAGCTGACAAAACCCTAGTTTAATAAAAATCAGATAATTTACAAAAGTTAAACATTTAAAGCTATTTTATGGAATATACTATATATACACCAAAGATATGCTTCAATGATTAAAGACAATTTCTCATTTAGCTAAAAATGGGAATAAAATTGACAAATTTTCTGAATAAAACTGAACTAGTAAAATTTTAAAATAAAAACTTTGACTTTACCAAAGTGTTTTCATAGATTTTTGACAAGTCATCAGATGGCACATTAGTTGATGAGCACAATTCAGATGTAGCAGAAACATTTGAAAATGCTAATTATAGATGGAAATCTTTGGCTTAGTCATTTGCAATATATTCCTACCCTAATAGGTACAAAATATAAAAGTACCTACTGATTCCAAATTTTTGCTTGATTAGTGATTAATATAGTTTTGTGTAGCTTATATATATAATTGGAACTAAATGAAAATCCTTGGCATGATCTACGTACCAGAAATGTTTGCAGTAATATTTTCTCCAGGATGTCATACGTTTACCCTTTAAACTTATTAATGCTTATAATCTCAGATAAACCAATGCCATAAAATGTTCTGTTTTGTGAAATATTCTCTTAATTCAATTCAGTTAATTATTTGGAAAAATTAAGCTGTTCTAAGTTTGGATTTTGTTTAAAATTGGAGTAATTTTAGTCAGTGTACAAAATTAGTGTATTAGTTTTTAATTGCTGCTTTAACCAATTACCATCAATTTAGTGGTTTAAAACAACTCAAATTTGTTACCTTAAAGTTTTAGAGGTCAGATATCCAAAATAGGTCTTGCTAGGCTAAAATCAAGGTGTCAAAAGGACAGACATCCTTTGTAGGCTCTATGGAGAATCTTTTCCTTGTCCTTTCCAGCTTCTAGAGACTGCCTGCATTCCTTGACTTGTGGTCTCATCATCATTTTCAAAGCTAGGAGCAGAGCACCTTCAAATCTTTCTCTGACTGACTCTTCTGCCTCCTTCTTCCACTTAAAAGTAAACTTGTGTTTATACTGAGCCCACTAAAATAACCCATGATAATCTCATCTCAAGATCAGTTGACTAGCAGCTTCCATCTGCAACTTTAATCCCCGTTTGCCATGTAGCCTAACATATATATAGCTACCAAGGATTAAGACATGGATATTTTGGGGGGCCACCTCCAGCCACTAAGAAAATTGAAGTTGCTTCCTTTTATGATTTCTGTATTTTTGATTTCCAAGCATTTGTAGTTCATTTTTAGATTGATATCATACCATAAAAATCTATCCCTAGAGGCTTATAGGGTAAATTTTATGTTTGAATAGAATCGATCGGTTTTTGTGTTAAAAATTCCCCAGTATCTTTCCAAATTGTGGAGATATTATATGATGCCCCAAATCTTAGATTTATATGCATTGCCCACTTTATGAAGAAGATTGGCTAGGGCCTTACTATAAAATTCCATGGCAGACAAATGCCCAAGAGAGAGAGAGATTTTTCCTACCATCACTCTTCAGGCTATACAAATTATGCCGTAAACATCAGAATCTGCTTTCCACAATTCAGTTTGAAAAGATTCCCTTCCATAGTATTGAAATTTAACAACCAGTGAGCCAAACAGTAAACCAAACATTTCAGGCAAAAGTAGCTTTCAAAACAAAGGAATTTTAGTATTGACTTGGTAAAATACCACTATATTGTAGAAAGTTTTTATAATATTTGTTATAATATTGTATTTCATATTTGGCATTTACAGCTTTAAATGAGAAGAACAAGTTTAAGATTCAGTCCACACTGAATTTATATAGTTCAATTAGGCTTAAGATCAGACATTCCTCTCTAAGCACATATCTTTATAAGATCTACAAGGAATGCAGTATGGAGTGAATTATTGTTATGGAATAATTTTGAAATAAAGGTCTTTTAGTCTAACATTTCGAATGTACCATAAATGGCTATTTGAGGAAGATTAAGGTTAAAAATATTTTTGTGAACACTGATTTACTTGAGGTGGGTGTACTGTTCTCAGGAAATCAAAAATATGTCCCTGTGGTATTCTGATATAATTACTTCAGTCCTACAGTTAGATAACAATTATTTTACCTAACTAAAATTTAGGACTTCCATCCAGTGGGTTAAGATACCTAAATAAGAGGATACTGTAATAAGAGTAATAGTAGTTAACAATTTCTTGCACTTTATAAACCAGAAAATATATGGATTTAGACTCAGGCAGGTCTGGATTCACATCCCAGACCTGTCATTAATTACACGTGTGGCTACATACCTCAGTTTTCTCATCGGTAACTATCAAGAATAATGTGATCCTTCTAAGATTCATTGAGGATGAACTATAAGTAAAATATGGGTGTTTAGCATATGCACATGTATTTTACTTGACTCAATGAATGATAGCAATTTTTGAAATCAAAAGTCCTGCCTCTATATTCTGTCAGTCAGTGGAAAGCTGGTAACAAATATTAACAAGTGTGGATAAAGAATATGTTTGAACTTTCATATCTGTGTATGATAGAGAAACTAGTCCTGAACTAGTCTTCCCATCATAAACAAACATAAAATGGAAAAAAGAATACACAGCCCTGCTTGGAATTTATTAATCAGTGAATAGGTTTATTTAATAACACATGAAAAAATTTTATCTTTTTCAAAATGTTTTCCCCCTTCTCTATATTCTTTCTTCTGGGTCTTCAATTACTCATTTGATATTAGGCCATGAAACATTGAGAATAAGTTTATTTTATTTCAATCTTTATTTTCTGATGATTCACTTTAGATATTAATGTTAGTCAATTTTATCATAACATTTTAACATTTTATTTCAGTTGAGGCTCAGTGAATTTGATTTCATTTTTCTGTGACTTCAGTTTGTATAATTTCTATAGACTTCTACTGTGCTCTCCGTCAAGCACATCAAGTGATTTATTTTTATTTTAAATATATTTCATTTCTCAGTTCCCATTTCATTCTTCTAAAGGTTTTATATCTCCTCCAATATTTTGCATATTTTCCTCATTATATACATCTTTAACTGTAGAAACATATTTTACATACTCAATATTTTAGAGCCTTTCTCTGCTAATTCCAACATCTGTGTCATCTTGTTTGTCCTTTCTGTGTCCCATGGAGCCATGTTCCACTTTGCTCCCCTTTTATTCAAATCTTGCATCACCACCAGTATCTACTATAAGCAAATGTTTATGGCTTGGTGGTCACCAATAGATGAATGGATAAATGCACTGATACATCACACAATGGAATATTATTCAGTAAAGAAATGATCTATCAAGCTATGAAAATACAGGGATGAATCTTAAGTTAATACTGTTATGTGAAAGAAATCAGTGTGTAAAGGCTGACCGTTGTATGATTCCAATTACACAGAATTCTAGAAAAGGCAAAACTCAAGTAATGATAAAAACATCAGTGATTTACATGAGTTTTTCAGGAGAAGAGGGAGAAGATTTACTAGGTGAGACATAGGCGATTAATGCAGGGTGGTGAAGCTATTCTGTATGAGAGTGTAATGACGCATGAATGACACAATGCATGTGCCAAAATCCATAGGACTTTAATTCAAGGAGAGTGAATCTTAGTATATGCACATTTAAAACATCATTTAGGAGGTCAGGGGATCCCAGGACAGAATGCAGAATGTCACAAAATCATCTAGCTGTATTACAAACATGAAAAGAATTTACTGAAGAGGATGGGAAAAATGGGCTGACCTAACTAATTTTGGAAATGGAGTATATAAGCATTAAGCACCATATGCTACTTGATAAAGCTGTTTCCCACAGGAGTATGGATGAGCAATTGATACTGCTATACAGGTGTACTGGAATTGAACAATTAAGTAAATGTGCAGTAGATTGTGGGAGCCAGGTTTCTCACTGTTGGAGAGGGAGGTTACAGATAAGCAAGGAAGAAGAGTTTATAATGATCATGTTAATGAATCAGAGCTGGAGACATCATATGAACTCATGTTTGGCCTAATATAAAGATGATTACATACATAATTGTAGACATTTATATATACATGTGTTAGTATATACACATATATTTACTTGTTTTGTCAGCTAAGAGAACCTAGAAACAACTACTTCCCTAACAATGAGCACACCTAGCTTGGTTTCCAATACTATTCTCAAATTTTAAAATCAGGGTTCTTTGGAAAAATCCATAATATACAAGATGAGCTTGGAGCATTTCATAGTTCCAGAAAATAAGGAAGTGTTAAAACAAAGCAAAATACAAACAGGAGAGAGAGAGGGGAGGAAAAAAAACATTATGAGGGTATATCAAAGGAACACAGAAGCCAACTGAAAAAGCCCCCGATGGTTAAAGCTGAAATCATTTGAGAATGAATGAATAAATAAAGTAACAGTGGATTGTATGCCAAAAAATAAAATTAATATCAATGAGTTCATAACAATATAATGATTGAGTAAAGATGGAGAGAATAGACAAAGTCTCCTATGCGGAAAAATTCCAAATAACTTATATCTAGTACTCTATCTTCAGAGCGGCAAAGCATAGCTCCTGCCTCCTCAAGTATGGGTTGCACGTGCTTCCTTCCAAAGAGTACAGTATGGAAAGGAGGGAAAAGGTAAGTTTACAGTGGACAAACCTGACGAACACTCCCTCAAGCCAGGTGATCAGAGTTAATCCTCGATATGATGTGATAAGAATGGCACTTTATCTCAGAGGTCTTCCTCCCCAATATCCATAACATCAGTATAATCATGAAAAAAAAATCAGAAAAACCAAAATGAAGAACATTTACAAAATACCTGACCAGTAATCCTCAAAACTGTCAAGGTCATAAAAAACAAGGAAAATCTTAGAAACTGTCATAGCCCAGAGATACCTAAGGAGATATGATGACTAAATGTAATGTGGTTCTCTTGATGGGATCCTAGAAACAAAAAAATAAATTAGGGAAAAACTAAAGAATTCTGAATATCACTGGGACTTTAGTTAATAATATATCAGTATCAGTTTACTAAATATAACAAATATCCATATTAACTAAGATATTAATAATTGGGGAAACTGGGTATGGGGTATATAGGAGATCTCTGTATTATCTTCATAATAAACTAAAAAGTATTCTAAAATAAAAATTTTCTTTAAAAAACATATCCAAAGTATTTATAAAGATGACATTGTAATTTGTATTTTTAAAATGTAGTTAGATTTTAGCATTAAATATCCATCTAGTTGCCAAAGTATAGAATTGGCTTAATACTTTACCCCTCTTATGTATGTAATTGACTTGTATACGTGTGAATATGTAAATTTATTTAAGAGGAATATTGTTCAATTTTGTTAAACGGTCCTCACCTGCTCTGTACAACAATAACACATCTCTGGGAATCGTATTGGAACAAAAGGAAAAACAAGGAAATTGATGTTTGGCATTACTTGGAAACAAATGCTTTATTATGTATGAATCTATTACAGTCATGCTAACAGAGGAACCATTCGCAAGTTAATGTTTTTCTCTTATGCAAATGTTTCCTCTGCTCACATCCTCCCCATGCTCTAAAGCAGGTTGTCTTCAAAACCGGCAGCAGCATAAAGCACAAGCCTCTGTGGCATTTAGGTGCACTCACCTCCCCTCTTCCTGGGACTTGAGTCCACAGGGGAGGAGAAGCATAGGGTTTGAATGATATTAATCATATGAGTGGATGATTAGAGTTATGATTGTACTGTGCCTGCACTGAGCACCAGACCTGATGACAGAGGTGTTGATATATTCTTTGTTTTTTGTTTGGTGTATGTAGAGCCCTCTTAAGCAGTACTATTCAAAATATGATCTATGCCATGATGCCAGTACATAAACTTTTGGCAACTGGATGTCAAAAGATAATATGGAATACTTACTTGAGGATAAACATTTAGAAACCTATTGTACTCTGAAACTGCCATATTTTTTATTACATTTTATGGAAATATCTGCAAAAGGTTGAAAATATAAATTTCATCCTTGATCACAAATGGTGAGGAATACTGCTCTCAAGCATAGGGCCTAAGGCTGGGGTCCCCCTTGCCTAAGTTTCGATGTGATATTTATCATGGGAGAAAGGGAAGAGTACCACAAATGAAGAAAGATCGCCTCTGCCTTGTCTACAGTCTTGCTCAAGATGGAGTCTATCTTCAGCTCTTTGAGAGCAGAGGTTATTTGTTGAGATTCTTTTTTCTTCTCCCGTGGGCTTTTAGTTACTAATCTTATAATCACCTTCATACAACTCTAACAATTAACTGTGGGAAATATACAGGGGACTAGACACATGAACTTTAAGGAACAGGAAAAAAAAAAACCTTTAAGGAAGAAAAAATAAGAAAACACAAGGTTGAACTGTGTGATTGCAAGATTAGTCATGTTTATTTTTCATGGACTGATCTTTGGATTATTGCATAGGGATAACGATGATGCCTGAAGAAATGTACTGATGTCTTTACATACACTGTGAATTGGAACTATAAGGAAAAACATTGGGTTTTTTTAGCCATTGTATTAGGAATTTAATCATTATGTTTCTTACTTTGGAGAATTTATCTAACTCAGCTTTTTGTCTCCTTAAGGCAAACTTCTACTGTCCTCAAACACTACAAACACCTGTTTTATTTTTGAAATGTGTACTGTGGCATATGTTCATTTTCTTTTTTTAACTCATAATTGCCTCTTCATATAAATTATTAATTAAATTTATGTATTACAGTTATACACAAAGTCCCAGTTACACTGTGATGCCATATTACTGCCTTGCAAGTGTGAAGGTAGTTACTCAGCTCTTCTGCCACCATGGATTACCACTTCTGTGGTGATGGATTTGCACTCCTCCATCCCAGGCTTTCACATTTGCATCTCATGAGTCATTACGTCCAGGATTAAAGGCTTAGTCTGTGTCTTAGTTCAGTTTGCTATAACAAATATACCATAGACTGAGTGGTTTAAACAGAGTGGCTTAAATAGCAAGCATTTATAATATTTCTCATAGTTCTGAAGGCTGGGAAGTCCAAGATCAAAGTGCCAGCAGATCCAGTGTCTGGCAAGAGCCCACTTCCTGGTTTGGAGATCATTCTTGCTGTGTCCTCACAAGGTGAAGAACAGAGAGAGGGAAGCAAGCACTCTTGTGTCTCTTCTTATAAGGGCACTAATCCCATCTGTGAGGGCTCCATCCTCATGACCTAATTACTTCCCACAGGCCCCACTTCAAATACTATCACACTGGGGATTACGTTTCAACATATGAAGTTTGGAGGGACACATTCAACCCATAGCACTCCTCCCCTGGCCCACAAAAATTCATGTCTTTCTCATATGCAAAATACATTCATTCTCTCCCAGTAGCTCCAGAAGTCTTAACTTGTTCCAGTATCAATTCTAAAGTCATAAGTCCAAAGTCTCATCTAAATATCTAAATCAGATATGGGTGAAACACAATGTATGATTCATCACAAGGCAAAAATCTTCTCCAAAAAAAAAAAAAAAAAAAAATCTTCTCCAGCTGTGAACCTATGAAACCAAATTCTCATTCCAAAAGGGAGAAATATGAA
The DNA here is from genome assembly GCF_028021215.1 of Eschrichtius robustus. Taxonomy (NCBI): domain Eukaryota; kingdom Metazoa; phylum Chordata; class Mammalia; order Artiodactyla; family Eschrichtiidae; genus Eschrichtius; species Eschrichtius robustus. The sequence continues at coordinate 104,004,889 of NC_090831.1, read as the reverse complement.
GGAAGGGGTGACAGGTCCCAAGCGAGTTTCAAACATGGCAAAGCAAATTCCGTGAGATCTCGAGGCTCGAGAATAATCTTCTTTGGCTCAGTGCTCTCCCTTTTGGACCTTGTGGGGTAGCAATGTCACCCACATGGCTCAGCAAGGTACTACTCAAGCCTTGACTCTCTTCAGAGACACTGCCCAGGTCAAGACAGGGGTTGTGCCCCCAGGGCTGCCCCACCCCCATGGTTTCTGTTGGAAGCCTTGGCAGTGGCCCCGATGATCTCTGAGTCACCTTTGGGGCCCTTCCTCCCTTTTCTTGAAGGAGAGCACACATTCACAGCCTTCCTTCATCCTATCCCATTTCCTGTTTCCTTTAGTCACAGCTCACAGAATTTCTGCTGGTATAATCCCATCTCTATTCCTGGTTTCTACTGAGATGCTGAATAAGTCTGTGATTAAGTCTCTATAGCTTGCCTCTTTTCTTTCTAATACCTTACCAGAGTCGCCTTTAAAATTCCCTTACTGGCTTTTTCTAGCCTGCATCTCAGAACTCTTCCAGCTTCTACTCATTACCCAGTTCCAAATCCACTTCGACATTTTTAGGTATTTGTTTAGTTATTTGTTAGCACCCCACTTCTAGGTACCAATTCCTGTCTTAGTCAGTATGGGCTGCTATAAAACAAATATACTATAGACTATGTGGCTTAAATAATATTTATTTCTCACAGTTCTGAAGGCTGGGAAGTCCAAGATCAAGCTGTCAGCAGATCCAGCGTCTGGTGAGAGCCCACTTCTGGTTTTCAGTGGTTGTCTTACTGTATCTTCTCACGGTGAAGAACAGAGAGAGGAAGCAAGCACTCTTGTGTCTGTTCTCATAAGGGCCCTAACCCCATTATAAGGGATCCACCCTTATAATTTAATTACCTTCCAAAGGCATCACCTCCAAATACCATCACACTGGAGATTAGGTTTTAACATATGCATATTTTGGGACCACAAACATTCAATTCATGGTAGTCAAGATACAAAACACTTTGGGCTAACTCTGTGTTAAAAGCAGCTGAACTATATGACTACATCTGGGGATGAAGCAACAAAATATAAAAGTGAAATCTTGCAATAACGTGAATATTACTACACATGCATATTTTAAGATTATTTGGCTCATTTTCCTATGCATTTTTTTAATAGTCTGCCTTATGTTATTGGTGGTAAAGATCTGGCCGTAGAGATTTTATCAAATAGAGATGATTGTAGCTTTAAGTCTAACTGTTCATAGCATCACTTAGTGTGATGATCATCTTCAGGGCTGAGAGAAATCAAATTCAAGGGGAATATATGATATATGTGATATTTCATTGGGATTCTTAGCCATTTTGTAAAGGAACTAGGGACAATGTCAATCAAGAAATAGCTCTACATAAAACTGTTCACAGGTTCCATATCAATTCTTTCTGGGACTAATTTTTGATCTTCGGCTAAAACACTTTAGATTGCTATACTCCCCACCCCTGCACCCCTTTTCTTCCTCCTCATAGAAAAGTCTTCTCTTAGAATGAATAAAGGACCTAAGGCAAGAGTGATGGACAAAACCAAAGCAGGGAAGTTCTTTTTAATTTGAGCAAGACTTATGCTCTAATACACTCATGCTCTCACCTGCTGTCTCTTTTCACGTATAAGACTGGGAATGAGAAGTAAATTGTCAAGGGTCAACTTTTATTCAACTATAAAATGAATTTCCTCCTGAAACAAAGTTACATATGCTATATTTTATTTCTTCCTATGCTATTGGACCCATTCAACATTTCAGCCAAGAATACAGGATTTTTAAAGGATGAAGCAGTCACCCCACATGTGTTGCCAATAGTGACCATCGAGTAAGCCGTGTAGAGGTGAACATGTTAAAGAATTTTTAGTGGAGGGGTGAGAACATACATCTGATTGGAAAATACTGAGGAAAGAGTGGAATTAGAGCTACAGACAACTTTTTCAAGTGGTTTTGTTGTCAAATGGGGCAATACCAGTAAAGGAATATGGGATTAATAGAGGTTTGTTATGTTGTTCTGACAAACAATACTTGAGCATATATTTGGTCTCATATACTAAGGCTGAAGTACCTCCTGGCCATGTTTTAAAAAAATGTTTAATTATAGCAGATTAGCAATTAACTAAAAACACTTCAACTAGAATTACTGTGGATACATAATGTCACATGTAAATTGTATAACTTATTCATACACTCCTTTATTTCTTCATTGAAGGGACGGGGATGAAGTTTGCTTTTGCGCCATACTTCATTTCTAGTCACCAGTATAGTGGTTATCACAAAGTATAGTATATTTGCTCTTCCTCTTAACTGCAGGTCTAAGAGAAGCCTGAGCTAAGAGAACTTCTACTGACAGATATCTAAAAAGCCTGAAGCATTTGTAAAACACAAGAAGAGACATAAGCTTGGTAGCCAAGAAATGGAAAGAAGCAACTAAATGGGCATGGAGCTAAGCTTACATGTGGGCTCTTGGAGGAATACTACAATGAAAAGTGAGGGGAGACCTCAACAAAGGAGATCTTTCTTTGCTTGTACCTCCATCCTGTGGTAACAGAGGACCAAAGAATGAGTCAGCAACATTAGTATTTTATGAGAGAGGGTTTCAGTCAAAGGAAGGGGTACTTCCCAGAATATTTTAATTCTTTCACCTAAGCAGAAGCCTGATTCTAATTTAATCTTCACTGTTAGTGATGTTAGTGATAAAGTGTTTCAAGAAACACAGAAGACAGAGTCTCTGCTCTCCCCGAGGATATAATTCAGTCAGGACTAACAAACAATGAAGAGATATTTCTTTCATTTCTTGTTTTAGTTATAAAAATAAAAGGCCAACCTCAGCTGTTCAGAAATACCCAAGTGCCGAAGGGAATTGTTTGAGGGATGGCGGCAGCTGAGATGGGCTTAGTCTGGGAAGGCTCCGTGATGCTAATTCCCCTAGTGATTTATCCCCTCCTTGCAACAACCTTGAGTTTCTTGCCTCCTGTTTGAAATTTAGTCTTAGTGTCTCTATTCTCCCGGGTTCTTTAAAATACACATTTTTAAATGCTGAAAAAAAAAAGTACCTACAGTAGACAGAAAAACTTTGGAACAATTTCTAAACAATGTTTAAAAAAAACAATTTATCTAAATTTGTTTGAGATTTCAATTATATTGTCTTATTTTCCTGATTCACTGGGGTTAGTCCAGTTCACTGATTACCCTTTCCACACACTATTTCTCTTTAAAATGGGAGTAGGGCTTATTTGAATGTCAGTGATATAGGGTAGAAAGAAAGTACATTCTAAAGGGGGGAAATAAAGTACGGAAGACTGAGTAGACATTGGCATGGCAACGCCAATGGCTGGCTCTGAGTGTGCCTGTGAGAGAAACCCCGAGGGCATCAGAAAGAGTGGAGAATAAAAACTGCTAAGAGAGAAAGGACGAATGGGAAATACAATGTACGGGTTTATAGTGAGGTGGTAAGGAGTTTTGCCAAGTCTGACCCTAATGACTAGGATACACCATCCATTAGTATATTGATTCAACAAAAACATTAAGTCTTCCATGTGCTAGACACAGTGCTAAAAATTGAGAATACAAATTGATTTTAAAGTAATTTTTTCTTTCAAAGTAGGAATAACTTAGCCAAGAAATATAATATTCACAACTAATGTCAAATTATGATTTGCTATCACTGCTACTTTTGTCTTAGAAGCATCTTTCTCTTAAGTTGCTTATTGTGTATTTTCCACTAATTGTTCCCTTATTGGTATTAGTTTACCCAACCTGCTTTATTAGCACATCCATTCATTTATTCACAAATTTAATTTCTATTCCTTTATTTATTGATGTCATCTATGTACCAGCTAGTGAAGATTCAACAGTGAACAAAACAAACATAGTCTCTACATTATTTTTCGTAGTCGCTACATAGTTGCATCATTAGCTTACAATAAGCTAGAAAAGACAGACACTTAAAAAAATGGTCAAACAAATAAGTAGAATAAACACCACCTAGTGATCAAGTCTACTGTAAGTCCCTCCTTTCTGTTCTTTTTGTGACTATCACTCTTTACCCCTGAGATGGTGGTGCTGGCAGGGGTGAGTGTGTCGGGCGTGCGGGTACTTCGTGTGTGTATGTGTGTGTGTGTGTGATAGATGGGACTTGGAGATTCAAGGTCGTTAAGCTTGAGGACTATAGCATCTACGAGACAGAGAGAGAGAGAGAGAGAGAGAGAGAGAGAGAGACATCCCTCTCAAGAACCCTTAGTGGAAAATTGGTAGGTGTTCAGTGCCAACCCAGTATTTCCCGAGTGTCTTGAAATCTGCCTTAGGCATTTTCTTCTTACTATCCCCAAATGGTATCAGACAAAACTTCACCTCCAAGTCAAATTTACTTTAAGTCATTCACTTCTATATTCACTCTTTCATTCAATCAATATGCATTGAGTGCCTGCTCTACACAATTATACAACATATGATAAGTGTTTGGAGAGAGGACAGTAATCAATGCAGATCGAAACTACTCATTCTAGAATTTACATTCTTACTGAAGGGGTAGGGGTGAAACAGGCATTATTAATAACACTAGTAATTATTTACATAAATTATGATAAATGACACAAAGGAAAATACAGAGGGCCAATATAGATTATAATGAGGGAAACTGGCCTAGTCTGGAAAGAAGAGTAACAAAAGTATTTCTTGAGAAAGTGACATTTAATATCATAAAGTAGCTAGATGAAGAGATCAGAACCAGAGAGACAATGACCTAAGCTTCAAGGTAGAAAAGGAGCGAGTGGCATGAATAGAAACCTTACACTATAAAATCAGAGATGAAATATCACTTTTATATTTCCCTTTAAAGCAAATTAAAAATGACTCCAACCCTGCAAGATGATGGAGAATTCAATCCATGTCATAATTCTGGCTTCCTGCCAAATTTATCATAGCCACATCATAGCCCACATCTTATCCTGGACAGACTAGTCAGGAAAGCCTCTCCAGCTATCAGTTCTCTATCATTACAAAAGACTTGTGGGTAGGCTGGTTTTGTGACACTTGAAAGCCCAGCTGCTCTGGTATTTCTGTGCAAACCTGGGCATGGGAAACAGTTTGTGGAAAGGGCCCCTAGCCCCTAGGTTACAGTATCCCTAGATGTATCACCTGGGTCCTTAAGAGGAAACCAACCAAGAAATACTTCTATTAGTACAACTAACAGCCATCAACTTCCCACTCTTAAAGGTGACTGCTCTTCTCACCTTGCATAAACCTCCCAAAGAACTCAGGCTACTGAAAAACAGTAAGTGGCTTGTAACTTTTGTTTTCAGTACTCCCAACGCAAGGGAACATGAAATTTTGAGTATTTCGTGAATTCGATGCAAAATTCAAGAAGCAAAAGCCAAGATTTAACATCTCAATAAATTATGATGCTGCACATAGCATGTTTAAAAAGTTAAATATAGGGGACTTCCCTGGCAGTCCAGTGATTAAGACTCCATGCTTCCAATGCAGGGGGTGTGGGTTCGATCCCTGGTTGGGGAACTAAGATCCCATATGCCTCGCAGCATGGCCAAAAATTTTTTTAAAAATTAAAAAAAAAAACAACCAAAAAACTATCTGTTTAAAAACAAGAAAGTTCAAAATATGCCACAGTGACCAGTCAGCAAAGACTTGGGAGACTTTCATTATTTAGAGAAGAATAAAATCATACAGGGTCTGGAGTACCACCTAGAATAGTATCTACTGTCATAAGAAATATTTTGTTGATAATACTGTTAGCATCTGTTAATTGTTGATGTTAATAATAACGTAATGGTGAAGTTTTACAAAAATGTGTATATTATGTATAACACACATAAATATATGGATATATTTAACTCTTCATTTTCTGAAGTTAGAGTATCAGATTGTTACACTAATTAATAATAGAGGTATATATTATAATTAAAGTTACTATGAATCAGAAAAAAATATTAAGGCCATCTACCCTTTAGAACTGTAAAATAACCACAAGAAGACATACAACATTAAACCTACTGTTGTGAGAGATGCCTCACCCTCTTCACTTCCACAGTGTACTTTTAGGTCTCTCATCAGTTAACCATCATGGAGGAAAGGAAGTAGGAAAGATCTAATCTGTTACTGTTATCATTTTTCTGGATATAATAATTCAGAATTCTGAGTATTTTATAGGCAATTGAGAATTATAAGGCTTTGTTCTTTTTTCTTCTTGTTTCTAAGGCTATAAAAAATACTTATTTTCATCATGACAAAGGGACATGGGAAGGAAGTGGCATAGAGAACATGGTATAGCAAATCCAGGACTTGACTAAAAAAAACTGAGCTGGCATGATAGGTCTTGCTCTAAAATATGTTCATCTTACACAGATATACACCAGGGCTTATCTGATGGAGAAAAAAGAGGATGCCCTGAGAAAGGGAAGGAAAAGATTTGAGGGAACCAACAACAGAGAAGTAGATCATTTAAATTTGAAGTTACATGGCTTGGCTCTGATGCATATGAATCAGAGACTGAGTCACTGAACAGTGAAGGCGTTGTGAGTTGTTTGGATATGAGGAGAATTATGCTAAGGTTAGTGAGGCGGAGACTAGCCAGGCACACAGCATCACAAAGCACAGGAGGCTTAGTCACCTAGCCAATGTCTGCCTGCCTACTTATAAAGGTTGGCGGAGTGACAAATTGATGTTCATTCATTATTTACACAACAGGTATTTACGTAGTGCCTACCCTGAACCAGACATAGAATAAAGTCCTGAGGTCAGGACAGTGGACAAATAACAGATTAACAATAACATTTTGACTATTCTCAGTCAAGAAACTAATGTGAAATCGGAGGATTAACCAAGATGGCAGAGTAGAAGGACGTGCTCTCACTCCCTCTTGCAAGAGCACCAGAATCACAACTGGCTGCTGGACAATCATCGACAGGAAGACACTGGACTTCACCAAGGAGGATACCCCACGTCCAAGGACAGAGGAGAAGCCACAGTGAGATGGTAGGAGGGGCGCAATCAGAATAAAATCAAATCCCATAACTGCTGGTGGGTGACTCACAGACTGGCGAACTCTTATACCACTGAAGTCCACCCACTGGAGTGAAGGTTCTGAGCCCCACGTCAGGCTTCCCAACCTGGGGGTCCGGCAACAGGAGGAGGAATTCATAGAGAATCAGACTTTGAAGCCCAGTGGGAATTGACTGCAGGACTTCGACAGGACTGGGGAAAACAGAGACCCCACTCTTAGAGGGCACACATGGAATAGTGTGCGCATTGGGACCCGGGGGAGGGAGCAGTGACCCTGAGGGAGACTGAACCAGACCTACCTGCTAGTGTTGGAGGGTCTCCTGCAGAGGCGGGGGCTGGCTCTGTTTCACTGTGGGAACAAGGACACTGGCAGCAGAGGTTCTGGGAAGTACTCCTTGGCGTGAGCCCTCCCAGAGTCTGCCATTAGCCCCACCAAAGAGTCCAGGTAAGCTCCAGTGTTGGGTTGCCTCAGGCAAAACAACGAACAGGGAGGGAACCCAGCCCCACCCATCAACAGTCAAGTGGATTAAAGTGTTACGGACCTCTGACCGCCACAACAACAGTCAGCTCTACCCACCACCAGAGCCTCCCATCAAGCCTCTTAGATAGCCTCAACCACCAGAGGGCAGACAGCAGAAGCAAGAAGAACTACAGTCCTGCAGGCTGTGGAACAAAAACCACATTTACAGAAAGACAGACAAGATGAAAAGGCAGAGGGTTATATACCAGATGAAGGAACAAGAAAAAACCCCAGAAAAACAACTAAATGAAGTGGAGATAGGCAACCTTCCAGAAAAAGAATTCAGAATAATGATAGTGAAGATGATCCAGGACCTCGGAATAAGAATTGAGGCAAAGATCGAGAAGATGCAAGAAATGATTAACAAAGACCTAGAAGAATTAAAGAACAAACAGAGATGACCAATACAATAACTGAAATGAAAACTACACTAGAAGGAATCAATAGCAGAATAACTGAGGCAGAAGAACGGATAAGTGACCTGGAAGACAGAATGATGGAATTCACTGCTGTGGAACAGAATAAAGAAAAAAGAATGAAAAGAAATGAAGACAGCCTAAGAGAACTCTGGGACAACACTAAACGCAACAACATTCACATTATAGGGGTCCCAAAAGGAGAAGAGAGAGAGAAAGGGCCAGAGAAAATATTTGAAGAGATTATAGTTGAAAACGTCCCTAACATGGGAAAAGAAATAGCCACCCAAGTCCAGGAAGCGCAGACAGTCCCATACAGGATAAACCCAAGGAGAAACACGCCAAGACACATAATAATCAAAGTGGCAAAAATTAAAGACAAAGAAAAATTATTGAAAGCAGCAAGGGAAAAACGACAAATAACATACAAGGGAACTCCCATAAGGTTAACAGGTGACTTCTCAGCAGAAACTCTACAATCCAGAAGGGAGTGGCATGATATACTTAAAGTGATGAAAGGGAAGAACCTACAACCAAGATTACTCTACCCAGCAAGGATCTCATTTAGATTCGATGGAGAAATCAAAAGCTTTACAGACAAGCAAAAGCTAAGAGAATTCAGCACCACCAAACCAGCTCTACAACAAATGCTAAAGGAACTTCTCTAAGTGGGAAACACAAGAGAACAAAAGGACCTACAGAAACAAACCCAAAACAATTAAAAAAATGGTCATAGGAACATACATATTGATAATTACCTTAAACGTGAATGGATTAAATGCTGCAACCGAAAGACACAGGCTTGCTGAATGGATACAAAAACAAGACCCATATATATGCTGTCTACAAGAGACCCACTTTAGACCTAGGGGCACATACAGACTGAAAGTGAGGGGATGGAAAGAGATATTCCATGCAAATGGAAATCAAAAGAAAGCTGGAGTAGCTATACTCATATCAGATAAAATAGACTTTAAAAGAAAGAATGTTACAAGAGACAAGGAAGGACACTACATAATGATCAAGGGATCAATCCAAGAAGAAGATATAACAATTATAAATGTATACGCACCCACCATAGGAGCACCTCAATACATAAGGCAACTGCTAACAGCTATAAAAGAGGAAATTGACAGTAACATAATAATAGTGGGGGACTTTAACACCTCACTTACACCAATGGACAGATCATCCAAAATGAAAATAAATAAGGAAACAGAAGCTTTAAATGACACAATAGATCAGATAGATTTAACTGATATTTATAGGACATTCCATCCAAAAACAGCAGATTACACGTTCTTCTCAAGTGCGCACGGAACATTCTCCAGGAGAGATCACATCTTGGGTCACAAATCAAGCCTCAGTAAATTTAAGAAAATTGAAATCATATCAAGCATCTTTTCTGACCACAACGCTATGAACAGACATATGGACACCAAGGGGAGATTAGAAATGAATTACAGGGAAAAACACATAAAAAACACAAACACATGGAGGCTAAACAATACGTTACTAAATAACCAAGAGATCATTGAAGAAATCAAAGAGGAAATCAAAAAATACCTAGAGACAAATGACAATGAAAACACGACGACCCAAAACCTATGGGATGCAGCAAAAGCAGTTCTAAGAGGGAAGTTTATAGCTATACAAGCCTACCTAAAGAAACAAGAAAAATCTCAAGTAAACAATCTAACCTTACACCTAAAGAAACTAGAGAAAGAAGAACAAACAAAACCCAAAGTTAGCAGAAGGAAAGAAATCATAAAGATCAGAGCAGAAATAAATGAAATAGAATCAAAGAAAACAATAGCAAACATCAATAAAACTAAAAGCTGCTTCTTTGAGAAGACAAACAAAATTGATAAACCATTAGCCAGACTCATCAAGAAAAAGAGGGAGAGGACTCAAATCAATAAAATCAGAAATGAAAAAGGAGAAGTTACAACAGTCACCACAGAAATACAAAGCATCCTAAGAGACTACTACAAGCAACTTTATGCCAATAAAATGGACAACCTGGAAGAAATGGACAAATTCTTAGAAAGGTATAACCTTCCAAGACTGAACCAGGAAGAAACAGAAAATATGAACAGACCAATCACAAGTAATGAAATTGAAACTGTGATTAAAAATCTTCCAACAAACAAAAGTCCAGGACCAGATGGCTTCACAGGTGAATTCTATCAAACATTTAGAGAAGAGCTAACACCCATCCTTCTCAAACTCTTCCAAAAAATTGCAGAGGAAGGAACACTCCCAACCTCATTCTATGAGGCCACCATCACCCTGATACCAAAACCAGACAAAGACACTACCAAAAAACAAAATTACAGACCAATATCACTGATGAATATAGATGCAAAAATCCTCAACAAAATACTAGCAAACAGAATCCAACAACACATTAAAAGGATCATACACCACGATCAAGTGGGATTTATCCCAGGGATGCAACGATTCTTCAATATACGCAAATCAACCAATGTGATACACCATATTAACAAATTGAAGAATAAAAACCATATGATCATCTCAATAGATGCAGAAAAAGCTTTTGACAAAATTCAACACCCATTTATGATGAAAACTCTCCAGAAAGTGGGCATAGAGGGAACCTACCTCAACATAATAAAGGCCATATATGACAAACCCACAGCAAACATCATTCTCAACGGTGAAAAACTGAAAGCATTTCCTCTAAGATCAGGAACGAGACAAGGATGTTCACTCTCACCACTATTATTCAACATAGTTCTGGAAGTCCTAGCCACGGCAATCAGAGAAGAAAAAGAAATAAAAGGAATACAAATTGGAAAAGAAGAAGTAAAACTGTCACTGTTTGCAGATGACATGATACTATACATAGAGAATCCTAAAACTGCCACCAGAAAACTGCTAGCGCTAATTAATGAATATGGTAAAGTTGCAGGACACAAAATTAATGCACAGAAATCTCTTGCATTCTTATACACTAATGATGAAAAATCTGAAAGAGAAATTAAGGAAACACTCCCATTTACCATTGCAACAAAAAGAATAAAATACCTAGGAATAAACCTACCTAGGGAGACAAAAGACCTGTATGCAGAAAACTATAAGACACTGAAGAAAGAAATTAAAGATGATACCAACAGATGGAGAGATATACCATGTTCTTGGATTGGAAGAATCAATATTGTGAAAATGACTATACTACCCAAAGCAATCTACAGATTCAATGCAATCCCTATCAAAATACCAATGGCATTTTTTACAGAGCTAGAACAAATCATCTTAAAATTTGTATGGAGACACAAAAGACCCCGAATAGCCGAAGCAGTCTTGAGGGAAAAAAACGGAGCTGGAGGAAACAGACTCCCTGACTTCAGACTGTACTACAAAGCTACAGTAATCAAGGCAATATGGTACTGGCACAAAAACAGAAACATAGATCAATGGAACAAGATAGAAAGCCCAGAGATAAACCCACGCACCTATGGTCAACTAATCTATGACAAAGGCGGCAAAGATATACAATGGAGAAAAGACAGTCTCTTCAATAAGTGGTGCTGGGAAAACTGGATAGCTACATGTAAAAGAATGAAATTAGAATACTCCCTAACACCATACACAAAAATAAACTCAAAATGGATTAGAGACCTAAATGTAAGACTGGGCACTATAAAATTCTTAGGGGAAAACATAGGAAGAACACTCTTTGACATAAATCACAGCAAGATCTTTTTTGATCCACCTCCTAGAGTAATGGAAATAAAAACAAACATAAACAGATGGGACCTAATGAAACTTCAAAGCTTTTGCACAGCAAAGGAAACCATAAACAAGACGAAAAGACAACCCTCAGAATGGGAGAAAATATTTGCAAACAAATCAACGGACAAAGGATTAATCTCCAAAATATATAAACAGCTCATTCAGCTCAATATTAAAGAAGCAAACACCCCAATCCAAAAATGGGCAGAAGACCTAAATAGACATTTCTCCAAAGAAGACATACAGATGGCCACGAAGCACATGAAAAGATGCTCAACATCACTAATTATTAGAGAAATGCAAATCAAAACTACAATGAGGTATCACCTTACACCAGTTAGAATGGGCATCATCAGAAAATCTACAAACAACAAATGCTGGAGAGGGTGTGGAGTAAAGGGAAACCTCTTGCACTGTTGGTGGGAATGTAAATTGATACAGCCACTATGGAGAACAACATGGAGGTTCCTTAAAAAACTAAAAATAGAATTACCTTATGACCCAGCAATCCCACTACTGGGCATATACCCAGAGAAAACCGTAATTCAAAAAGACACATGCACCTGAATGTTCATTGCAGCACTATTTACAATAGCCAGGTCATGGAAGCAACCTAAATGCCCATCAACAGAGGAATGGATAAAGAAGATGTGGTACATATATACAATGGAATATTACTCAGCCATAAAAAGGAACGAAATTGAGTCATTTGTTGAGATGTGGATGGATCTAGAGACTGTCATACAGAGTGAAGTAAGACAGAAAGAGAAAAACAAATATCGTATATTAACGCATGTATGTGGAACCTAGGAAAATGGTACAGATGAGCCGGTTTGCAGGGCAGAAGTTGAGACACAGATGTAGAGAACAGACATATGGACACCAAGGGGGGAAAACTGTGGTGGGGTGGGGATGGTGGTGTGTTGAATTGGGCGATTGGGATTGACATGTATACACTGATGTGTATAAAACTGATGACTAATAAGAACCTGCAGTATAAAAAAACAAACAAACAAAACAACTAATACTAAACTTTCATTGGGTTATCTGTATGGAAATATGTTAATATAAATGTTTCAGACATTACATGAAATTTCTAAAAATCTTACATGTTCTGGTATAATGTGATAAGTCATAATCCTAGTTATTACTTTAAAATGTATATCTCAGAAATAACTAATTTTCTTGTCAACTGCATTATTATGAACTTTCATCAAATCTTTAACCGTGGTCATTTTTAAGTCTTTTGTCATTTACAGGCAGTTCTGGGTGTACTCTGATGCTTTTGCAAATATGCTCCTATAAAAGGGTTTCATCTTCAAGAAATTCATGGAAAAGACTCTGACAAGTACAGGTTTCTGGTAACTGACTGTACTGCTGAACTGAATGAATAAGCATTTTCAGAACTCTAATGAAAAACCGATGAACTCATAAAAGTGCTAACAAAAGATCAAGATAAAAAAAATTAATTACATGGGACTGAGTGAACTGATGAGGATGAGTATAATTTTTGTGACTTTCTGTTTGAATTAAAAAAATATATATATCCCACAAGGACTCAGAGGCAAAGAATATACAAACCAATTTTCACTGCCAAGTAAAGGAGCTGTTACAGTGGAGGATTACCGGACTGAATGTCAATATTATGACATAATATGAGTGTGTTTCATGTTTGGTAATTGCAATCATTGTTGCTTTTGTTGTGGTCATCCATGTACAATGCTTGGTGTCAGTCTATTTATCTCTTGTAAAAATAAAATACAGTGTGTGTGTGTGAAAAAAAAAAAGAAAGTAATGTGATAGCTTTGCTTATAACACATTGAATTTCTACTAGAATACTTCTGGATGCTATCTTTATGATGATAAAAGTGTCCCTAAATTATATTATTTTCATTAAAGACATTAAATGTATTTTCAACCATATACTGATTAATCCTTTAGGAAATATTATTGAGTTAATGATGAGTTCGTGGACAGTTCTATTTTCCAATACTTCCTTTAACAGAAAGTTGAATGTATATTTATAATGATATTTAAGCCCCCAAATAAGGAAAGATTACATAATAATCATAGGAAGTATATTTTTTTACAGTTATGGTGACAAAGCCATGCTAACATGAGGCATGTCTTTAAATGAAATGATATTCCTTTGTCTCTGATATGAATTAGTGCCCCTTTTGAAAGGGTGTCTTTGCACTAGCCTGAAGGAGGGGCTTGAAAGAGGAGGGAGTGAGGAAAAAATATCTAGGCATGAAGAAGATATGAAAGAAGAGAAACACTCTCCTTTCAAAGCACTGCCTCTTAAGCCGTCCCCTGGTGTAGCACAAAAGAATGACCCCAAAAAGACAGGACCTCTCCATTCAATTCTCAGCTCTTCTCAATTCTTAGTCCTCCCTTGAGATCTTATTGTCACTAAAATGAAGACTCTCATACATCTCCAATGTATTCTGGCACATGTTTATGAATGGCAGAGAAGTACTTCAGGAAATTATAATCATCTTCCCATGTTATCTTACAGAGGCTAAGAAAGAATGAGACAAAGCTGGAAAAGCACATGGCCACTCGGATTGCTCTGCAGGATCCAGACTGGGCATCCACCATATTGGAAAGATCCATGAGCCAGAAGCAGCTGCAGCAGCCACTACAGCCCAGAAAATATCCCCATACATACACCCCTGCTGCAAGATACTAAGACTGATTCTTGAGTCAGGCAATACAGAAAATAAGAACAAAAATAAGCAATGAGTGCCAACTAACAGAGTTCTCTAAAAGTACCATATCACAGTAGTCTCTTCCCCTCAGTTTTTTCTGCCATTATTTTTCACTTTATGCAAAAAAATTACAATTGTTGAATATCTCAAAATGAACATTTTGATGAAAAGTCAAACTCAACATTTAAAAAGCTGATTAAACAAAGAGTTTCCATCATACAAACTTTGGATATATCTTGACTATCCAGATATGATCAATGACCAGGGACTGACTTTTTGCTGGAATTAGAGGAGCATTATTTAAACCAAACATCATACCATGCAGGTTTTGTATTCAGTAAAAGAGATGTGATTTGGCCTATGATTAAACAGGCCCTAATTATGAGTAAAAGCCATTCCAAAATGGACATTTACACGTCAATGATTTGGCACAGACAGTACATTTTATCATAGAAAAAAATAGTGTATAAAAGGGTCGCCTTCCTAAGTGGCACCATGAAACTAAACCAACTCAAAAAATAACTGAGTAGATGTAATCAACTCCTGATGTTAGGCCTCCTGTAATACACCTCAGTACTGTACTTATGTATTCCTTTTGTTACCATCACCACACCTGCAATTAGAGTGGAAACTGGCTATAACAAAATAATCAGTGTTCAAACGTTGTCATATAAGATTTGTGGTTGTATTTGGTGAGATAAGCGAAATGAAAAAGGTAATGCGGCCATTTAAGCATAAATTCTAGGGGTCCAGCTTTGTGATATATACTGCTGTGTTTAAATACTAAGGGGGTGATTCTAGATCTTGTGGCTGGTTAAGACTGAGACAGCAGCACTGATTTCAGCAATCCTCTGGTTAATTAGCACCACTTTTGTTGACCATACATGGTATAGAAACTAGACTGAGGGAATAATAGGAGATCAAGACACCTGCTATCAGCTTTCTTCCCTTTTTAAGTTGGGGTTGCTATTATTTCTCCACATAGCTATATCTTCCCACAAAATCCTCTCTTATCTCTTCCCATCGCCTCTGAAAAGCAGATCACTATCAGTACTTTTTGTGAGGACATGAACAGACCACTTTTAATATTTCTTTCCGCCTTTTAATTAAAAATCTTAAATATAAATTTACTTAAGTGATTATGGTTCACTACATACTTCATTTACTTGGGGACGAAAATGATCACGCACTTCTGTTCTACAGTAGGTCATGTTGGTGAGGATTCACTGCCAAAAGCAAAAGTGATAACATGTAAAGGGGGAACTTAAATAGCACCCCCAGGATTCAGAGGAATAGGAGGTAACCAAGGAACTGCCTTGCAGTGGAAAAGAAAATGCTTTGGAAAAATGGAGAAAGAGTGAACAACTTCTGATGGTTCCTCACTTCTCCAAAGTTTCATTGCTGCCCACTCTGCCCCTACTCTGCTCTGTTACTTATTCCAGGCCTGGATGTCACTACCCACAACTTAGGGCTGTGATGATTTTCCCTTATGTCTGAGACAGATGCAGAGGAAGGGAGAGAAAAATACTCCTAAGCAAGTGGTAGTTGTGCTGTCAACATGTATGCCTGTAGGTAGATAGGGGAAACTTATCCATACTTCAAAAAATGTCTAGAATCAGATTCCTCCTGATTCTGAAATTTTCATATCAGAAACTAGAGCCATAGGAGAGATCTGAAATGAGAAACATGATCATTAGGGAGTATAAGAAATAGAATCAGGCCAGAGACATCTGAGATGACCAGACATAAGAGACTTCCTGAGGAAGGCAAGGGGAGCAAAGTTACATGTATTTAACGTTTACATCCTAATTTTCAATCTGCCCATTCTCCTGCCTCAACTGTTCACTCCTGTCTCTGTGGATACCAGAGTCCCCTCTATCCAGATCAGATCTTGAGCACACAAGACCAGAAGGACTGAATAGACAGCCCTGGCAACAGCCAACCAAGGAAAATAAGGGGGAGACTAGAGAGGATTCCCTAGTTCTAAGCAGCACCAGTGGGAGCCCTGGGATATTCTGGGTAAGCACTGGGATATTCTGGGTAAGCACTGGGATATTCTGGGTAAGCACTGGTTTATAAAAATTGCCCTTTATAAGAACTGTTATATTTTTTTTTTAATTTAAGATCCTACAACGGTTCATTTTGCTCTAAGGAATTTTTGGAGCAATATTAATGTTCTACCCCATGAAAAACAAATGTTTTAAATATTACAGAACTCTCACATGTATACTATAAATTTATTTTTTCCAAGTCTGAGCTGTTTTACATTAATTAAAACTAGGATATAAATAATATTCTCCCCCCAAACTGATATTGTTATTATTTATTTTTTTCCCTTCCTTAACTAGTGAAATTATTTCTTAGAATGTGTGAAGGAGGTTGAGACTAATATAAGATGTTAATAATACCTTTGAGGACTTGAAAGAGCTCAGCAAATGTTAACTCATTAATTCTCAATATCCATGGGTAATGCTAGAAAAGAAGTATTAGCCATAATTCATGGAGGAGGAAACTAACACACACTCTGGTTAACCAGCTTTTCTAAGGTCAATAACACAGATGTGCATATAACCATGGAGATCAGGGAGCAGGTGATTTCCTCAATGTGATTCCAATCTCAAGCTATTCTTCCAATCTATCATGTTTGAAGCAAAAGAAGAATTTGTCATGTGTGAAAGTAAAATTTTATATATATATATATATTTTTCTTTACTTACTTAATTCTGTTCCTGAACTAATTTTGCTGAAATATGCAGATGATTATTAAACTTAATCGTTGCCCAAACCTTAGCATGATACGGTTAATTAAGTGGAAGTAGAAATAATTTTAGTACAAAAATTAAAGTGAATAATATCACAAGGACTGTATGTATGCAAAACATCTGCAGTTGATGGCTAAAGTCTATTAGAGAAGTCATACACACACAAACACTTGTACAGGTTGCTGTTCTAAAAAGAGACCTTTAGCTTAATAAAATCATTAATTCTGCAATTCTTTATTCATGTCTTCAGTAGACATTTTATATACCACCATTAGAACATGATGACTCCCTAAAGAGAGAAATGGAGGAATAAAATAAGCAAATTAAAAAAAAAAATGTTAACATAGCCTAATGAGTTTGACTTTAGATATTAAGTCATACCTGAGGTCAAAAAAGGTATTAACAATGTATAATTTTTTCTATGACTTTGAAAACTGGTCTCAACAGAATAACCAATGGAATAACTATATCAAAGCCCACTAACACAGAAGTTTAAAGGGAAATAATAATCATGCATTTTATATCACTGAAGAAAATAAATAGTAATCATAGGTAATGATGAATGCAGTATTCAACAACAACAAAAACGCCTCAGAAGAAGTTCCACTCCTGGTAATTGCAGGAAACTCCTATAATGGATTATCCTCCTACAGACATTAATTATGAACTCTGGCCACATAGACATATGTAATTTTATATTTAAATATGTATATATTCATATAAATATAAAAATATATATTTATCATATTTTAGAGAGTAACTAAGGCAGTCAGAGATTGGCAGGAGGTATTCTACCCTTGAAAGAAATGGCAATGTTTACATGTCTTTTCCCCCCGAGGACCTTTACTAAGATGATCCCCAATGATCTCTGCTTCCTGGTATTCATGCCTCTGTCTAATCCCTTGCCCTTGAATATGGGCTTGATCCAGTGACAACTGTCTTCTAAAACTGAATATGGCAAAAATAACAGTGTCAATTCTGAGATTAGGTTACAAAAGACTGGCTTCCATCTTGTTCACCCTTGCTTGCAGCCCTTACGCTGGAAGAAGCACGCTGTCATGTTGTAAGGAACCTTAAGACCAGGCCATGTGGCAAGGCACTGATATCTCTGGCCAAATCCAGTGAGAACTGAAGGTTGCCAACAGCCAGGTGCGTGAGCTTGGGAGCAGATTTCACCCCAGTGGAGCCTTGAGATGACTCCAGCCCTGCTCCTCCCCTCGATGGCAGCTTTGTGAGAGACCCTGAGCCAGAGGACCCGGCTAACTTGCACCTGAATTTCTGTTAAAATATATGTTTTTAATAAGAAATCCTTATTAAATACTTATTAGAGCAATCAAAGTAGGCAGGGACTGGCAGATATTTGATCCTTGAAAGAAAGGAACCCTTCAAATAAGGATGAGATATGTGTTTACATGCTTCTTCCACTGAGAGCCCTCTACAGGCCACATAGAAGATTCTGCCTAGAACTCAGCCAGAAGTGTTGATCTTATTAGCATCAAGCAACAGAGGATGGAGATTAAGGCTGTCAGAATAACTGTAAATTGAGAGGAAACTCCAGATTGAAGGTGGGGGTGGGGTCACAGGAGTAAGTCTCCAAATATGTATATAAACTCTCCTCAAACTATCGGCTGATCTGTGAACAGCACATGTCTGGGACAGGAAACTGAAAAGTGAACACCGATTTCAGCTGCTGTGTACAGCAAGGAACATAGTCTTTAGTGTTTGAGCCCTACTAACTTAGAGGGTATGGGGAACAACTTGCACTTTACATTGAATCCCCAGCAGGTCCATGCTTTCTGAGTAAATACTGTATGTCAGGAATAAGGATTCAGTCTAGGATTAGGGGAAAATGAGACATGTTTGCAATAACCAGATTTTAAACCAGCACTCCACTAGTTCAGGTAATTTTTTCAAAGTGATCAAACACCTACTAGAAAAAACTCACTCTTCAGGGAGTTTGGGAGGAATAATAGACACCAGCTTCTATACAAGGCATCGTTGAAAATTCTTAGTACACAATACTAAATTACCACTATGGGAAAATACTAAGCAGCCTAACATACATGAAACTGGAATAACAAAAGAAGAGGAGAGCCAGAAGAAGCAGAATAAATGAATAAAACAGTAATGACCAAAATATAACAAATCATGTAAAAAAGATTTACTTACTGACTTAAACTTATTAAACCTCAAGAAGGTAAATATAAAGAAAACCACATAAAGGTGATCAAACTGATGAAAAATAAAAATAAAGAAAACCAAAAAAAGCCAGAGGAGGGGAAAAAATGATATAAGCTGTCAACCCAGAATTTTATGTTCCGAAATATATTCAGAGAAGACAAAATACAAACATTCTTCAGTTAGTTTTCAAGACTTACAAAGCTAGAGTAATTAAGGCAATCTAAAACACATGTAAGGCTAAATACATAAATAAAATATAATAATGAGTCTAGAAATAGACCAACGCGTATATGGTCAGTTGATTTTCCACAACATTGCCTAGGTAAGTTACTGAAGAAACAATAGTTTTTTTGTAACTTAATGAATTTTTGGAATATTTGGATATCCATATGTACAAAATGAACAAACAGCTCTTACTTAGCACCATATGGAAAAATTAAGTTAAAATGGATCAGAAACCTAAGTGTTAAAACTAAATTTCCAGAAGAAAACAGATATTTCAATCTTATTTTAGGCAAAAATGTATTCATTGGACACACAGGCACTAACCCTAAATGAAAAAAATATTAATTTGACTTCAACAAAATTTAGCATCTCTAGTCTTTAAAAGACAATATTACAAAAGGAAAAGGTAAGCCAGAGAATAGAAGAAAATATTTGCAATACATATCTGTTAAGTGACTTTTACCTAGAATATATAAATATTTTTATTACTCAATAGTAAGAGAGAACTTAATTTAAAAAGACACAAAAATTTGAAAAGATACTTCATCAAAATTATATAGATGGGTATGCTAATTTTTTAAAATTATGAGAATAATTTCATAATAATGTCATCTACTTGTGAAAAAATTCACGTTTGGATACCCCAAATAACACGTTGCTTCAGAAACAGTGATCAAGAAGCTTGGGTTGACAGCAAAGAATGAAAAGATATATTTGAGCTACAAAAAGAAGGGGCAGGAAAACGAAGTTCATAAGACAGAAAATCAAAATACAGCACACTTTTAAGACTCAGAAAGTTAAAGTGGCAATTGGTCATTTCTGAAAAGGAAATGAACTAATGAAGACCAATGGACTGAAGATGAAGAAAGGGCTGCTTGTTCTGAAGATAAATAGGCTCGGAGGGGAGATGAGAGGAGACAGGGTAAAGGGCACAGAATGAATGATAATGCCTGCATAGGTAGCATGTTTATCACTGAAGTAGTTCACAGCATTGTAGATTAAAAACCAAAAGTGTATTAAATCATTTAATAGCTTGCTATGAATTATGGAAGAAGACTCATTACTGTGGTATGTTGTTATATAAAACTACATGTTCCAGAAAAGATATCCAAGCCATATGCAACCTTCCTCAGGGATTTCTTTATCAATTTAGAATTATTTCATGTGAACGAGATCAAGTATTAAGTGACCCTCAGAGGAGTAACAAATCTTGTGTTCTCCAGAATGGTGCAATAAAATTTAGCCACTCACAGTCATATGAATTAATCACTGGATCTGTTAAATGCAAAAAATAAATAAATAAATAAAATCAAACTTGTGAGATGTCATCAAAATTTAGACAACATATACTTTTTTCCTCAATAAAGGAATGGCCTTAAAGAATTAAAGGTAATTGCTGAATCTTAAGAAAGTAAGTTTTTGAAACTTTTTTCTTTGAAAATCTAAAATAAGACACATGTAACAGGAATATCTTTGTTTTTGAAATAAGTATTCATATATGAGTATGTTAACAGTAATAAATGGCAACTAAATTTATGCAAAGGAAATGGAAACTAATTAGTTACATATTGATTATATATTAGTATCATTAGAAATGGTGATTTAGATGAAATAATACCGTATCATAGATTTAGGGTTTGGAATTTAGATTTTGGGCTTTCAAATAAAACAAATACAAAGTCATATGCTTTATACATTCAAGACCAAGAATAGCAAATTAAATTTTGATGAACATAGATATTATTTATGTACCAGAAACTAATTAGTGTGAATTTTTAAATGGGAAATAGTTTTGTGCTGATACACAGAAAGGATTAATCACTAAGATTAAAAACAGACATTGGATCACTTGCTACTTTATTTTATAAATTAATCTGTAAATCAACAAATGTTGATTAAGCAGTAGTGAATTTCTAGTAATGTACTAGACAATGCAAGAGATACAAAGAAAGAAAAATATGCAATTCATATAATCAAAACCTCAGTTGCTGGGTGACCACCATGACTTATTTATGATTTTTTAATTTTATAACACAGATAAGAATTCAAAGTGTGTTGTAATTGAATTCTTCTAAACAAAGCAAAATAGCTGGTATATATTTATGAAAGTACAAGTTTTCTTTAATAGATTGTGAACTTTAATATCAATGTGGGCTAAAAATTTGCACTAAAAGGTGCCTGTTCTGCTATTTGAGATTTTGTAGGAAAAAATCAACTGATTTGGTAGACTAAGTTTTTCACTGAATTGGTTAACTTTTGCATAATACCATTTACATTTATAAAACCAGATGAAGGTTTTCAAGCATAAATTTAGCCATTAATTTATTATACTTCAACATGTGTTAAGTAAAGCCTAAGGGAAGAAATGGGACTCTGATAATTGTATTTCTGATAGCATTTTTAAATGTCTGCATAGACTGTTTGAAAAGGAGCAATATAATTTTGATTATGTTTCTTTTCCATGTGTACAATATTTAATGAAGACATACACTCATACATACTTTTTAAAATACATATTATGGGTTTTAAAGAAACCCATAAATGGGAAGTTTGGCATTCCAACTAAGCTATTTTTAGATATTTGGCTAATATTATTTTTAAAATATTCTGGAGCAATGTTTATTCTTATAATTTACTCTTCCCTCAAGTTTGAGGTCAATCTCAAAAATAGGTATAATAAAAGACATGATATCGTGCAAATTTTAATTTTTGTCACATTAGATTTGTTTTAAGTACAATATCACCAACATATTTAAGTCCTTTGTTAAAATTTCCCCTGTACGATTTTTCTCCCTTTCTCTTCATCTCAGGGTTAACCATCACCATGGTTTTAGATGTATCTTTCAGTAATGTTCTCCTCTAGATGTATATTTATAAGCTGTAAATAATTTTATATTCTTATAACAATATATCTTTACAAGTCTAGGAACAATTTTAGATTCCATCTTCTGTTTAGGAAAGTAAAATCAGTAAGAAATTATCAAAAATGTTTTTTGTCAAAATAATTTTCCAGATGTATATAGATGTCAAGAAATTTATCTCTGATTTTTCAGGCCTCAGGACTTGATATCTAAATTTACTTTGAGGTAAAGATAAATGATTTTTCTAAACATGCAAAATATCAGTGGTGATATCCTACTATAACATGAGAAAGGAGAATTCTGTTCTTACTATAATTTTAAATACTTAATTTAAAAATGCACAGGCTATAATATCAATCTAACCCTTTGCGTTTTCTTTTTCCCCATAGATAAGTACAGGAGGAAATTTATGTATGGTATTTCCCTGCATAGGGTAGGCATGCAATTAAACAATATCCACTAGAGGTGTTTAAATGGAAAGGAAAGAGGATTTTGCTACCCCTTATGGTGAAGTAACAGAAATGAACTCACAGTAACATTTACCCTCCCACCTGAAACAACAACAAGAACATAAGTTCATTCAAAAAGAAATAGATCACATGAAGACTTGTATATCTGTTAATGACATTGCAAATATTGTTAACCTTTCCATAAAGAAAACCCCAGGCCCATATGATTTTAATGGTAACTTCTACATATATTTAAAGAACTAATAATAATACTAATTCTAAGCAAACTGTTCCAGATATTTGAAGAGGAGGAAAGATTCTTTAGTTCGTTCCAAGATACTAGAATTACTCTAGACATTATAAGAAAACAATAGATAAATTTCTTCATGGACATAGATGCAAAAATTCTAAGCAAATTATTAGCAAATCAAATCCAAAGCATATATAATAATATCTCATGACCCTATGGGGTTTATCCTAGGAATGCAACTTTGGTCTACTATCTGAAAATTTCTCAGTCTAATTCACCTTATAACAATTTTAAAAAGAAAAACCATATGATACTCTCAGTGCATACAGAAAAACATCCATTCCTCATTATAAGACCATAAAAAGTCAACAAAAACAATAATAATAAATTTCTCTGCAAAGAAAAAAACACGGATACTTCCTGAACCTGGTAAAGGACAGTTAAGAAAAACCTGTGCTAACCTCACACTTAATTATGAAAATTGAATGCTCTCTCCCAAGATCAGGAACAAGACAAGGAAATCTACCATCACCATTTACACTCAACATTGTACTGGAGTTCTAGCCAGTACAAAAGACAATAAAAAGAAAAGACCAAGACTGAAAAGGAAGTAAAACTGTCCTTATTCACAGAGAACCTGATCACATGTGCAGAAAATCTGATGGAATCTACCAAAAAGCTACCAGAATTAATGTGAGTTTATCAAGATTGCAGTATACAAGATTCATATAAAAATTAATTATATCCCTGCAGGCACAGATAAAAGAGCCCCAGGAAAAGCCTGCTCAGTCCAGCCAAAGTCTCAGGGAAAGTGACGCCTGGAAGGAAACCTTTCTGACAACTACACACCCTACTCCAGCCAAATATCAAAAACTGCTCCTTCCTCGGCTGCAAAGTCGGTTATGAATCTGAACCTCCACCACCAGCCAGCAGCTACCTCGGGGTTCCCAAGTGAAGTTCGAAACTGGCCCCCCATACACTGGGGGCAAAGAGACCGAGAAAGAGGCAGATTACTCCAATCGGTAGGTGGCAGGTTTAATAAGCAAAAGAACTTACCAGGCTTGTCTCCGGCAGCCGCAAAACCAAGTAGATCTCCGTACCCTTTCGCCAGGGTCTTGAGTTTATGTAGAGGCCTTAACTGGGTTCAGCCACATCTACAGTTTCGATGGTCGCGATAACACGACTCTCTCAAGGCTCCATCCTTAAAGTGGCTCCTATTTATTACAGAGCAGTTGGTGGAACATACATTCCAGGGAGTTGGGGGGTAAGAAGCTTCCAATTGCCTGGGTCTTGCCTGGGTCAACGCATAGTCACCTCCTCTCCACGAACTCCTCCAACAGGCCCTTCCTGTGAGTCTATAATCATTTCAAAATTAAAAATAAAAAAAATTAACGTAAATCCACGGTGATTGCCGAGGGCCAGGGGTGGGAGGGGGAAGAGGTTGTAAAAGCAAATGAAAACTTCCAGGTGAGGGTGATGGAATGCTCCTTCTCTTGATTGTGGCAGTGATTACACAGATGTAGATATTTGTCTAATTCATCAATAGGTATATTTAAAAGGGGTGCATTTTACACTCCAATAAAATTGATTTATTGTAAATTCACTTAAATGTAGAAAAACATTTTGTTGTAAAGAGCTGGGATAATGTTGATTAAAATACTCACACTTCTTCTAGTGAGTATAGAGTTTCAGTTTGCATTTAACAAACTACAATATTTTTTAGTAAAATTTAAAATCAGGTGTTGATTTTGCATATATTTTGACAAAATGATATCACATTATAATATTCTTCATCTCATTGGATTTGAACATTAAAAAATTTTGCCAAAATATGAAGTGTTTCATCAGTTTCCCTATGAACCTCTTAGAATAACTGGAAATTAATTCTCTTTAATATGTTCTTTCATGTTATAGATTTTTCTCTTCTGCAGGTATTAACTGATCTTGCAGATCAGATCTTGATAATGGCTTTGTTTTAAAATATGATACCCTAACACGTTCCTGACCAAATCTTCCAATTTTCCCCCAAATTTGAAGTAATGTTTTAAAAAACTAATTGCACTGTACTGTAAACGGATTAAGAGGTAGACGATGAAGTTGACATGGTTAGAAGGAACAAAGTTTTAAGTAGAATTTGAGTGGTCGTTTTATTACTGAATATTTCCACATTTGATGACTTTCTCTTTCCTAGGCAACATCAAAGCTACAGGGATATGAATTTTGGGAAAATAAGAACTCTATCTACATGAGAGCCCAGTGTTGAGGGACCACTTTTTAGTACGAGTCAGAGCACAGGTTCTATCTAATGATGCTTGCTACTTGGCCTTAAAATAACCACAACAAACCTGGGTCTCGGGGCTTCCCTGGTGGCGCAGTCGTTGAGAATCTGCCTGCCGATGCGGGGGACACAGGTTCGAGCCCTGGTCTGGGAAGATCCCACATGCTGCAGAGCAACTAGGCCCGTGAGCCACAACTACTGAGCCTGCGCGCCTGGAGCCTGTGCTCCGCAACAAGAGAGGCCGCGATAGTGAGAGGCCCGCGCACCGCGATGAAGAGTGGCCCCCACTTGCCGCAACTAGAGAAAGCCCTTGCACAGAAACGAAGACCCAACACAGCCATAAAAATTAAAAAAAAAAAAAAAACAAACCTGGGTCTCACTGTGCTTTTCTCATACAGGTATATTAGAAGTTTCTTTCCAGTGTTAAACAACAACAATAGCAACCAACTATATGATAAGGAGGCATTATGAATATGAACTCTTCCCCCATTTAAATTAAACAATGTGTTTTCTTAGCGCTCCTTTTTTTCATCTCCATTATATTGCTCTTTTTGATACAATTAAAAAGTATGACTTGGACTCACCTCTCCTGGCCTTCTTTATACTATAGCCTTTCCTTAGTACTTACAAAATATTTAAATTGTGAATCACTTGATAAGGTAATATTTATAAGAACTGATACACAGGCCTGCACTAATGCAGTACTAAATGTACTAATCTGTACACATTAGCAATATTGACTGTAAACATGAATTAAAGAACCACTATAGAGACACTAGCCAATGCCTCATATAGTGCATATTTTCAAGCTCAATTCATAGACACAAACCTATCTTTAAAAAAATAACAATTTACAGTTCCATTTGAATTGTGATGAATATAAACAAATACATAAATAAACAAAGCAAATTCATAAGTAAAGAGGTATTCAACTGGGACATCTGCTCAACAGATAATAAAATGCAACTTTGCTAAGAATTTACTCATCACATTATTACATATAGACCCTGGACACAAACTCACATAATAATGAGAAAAGAAGCTTGTTAGAGTTTTATATAAAAAGCTTGGAATTTGGAGAGGTTCTGCCAGCTACGTAACTTAAACTTAGGGTAAAAAAACTCAGAAACGAGGAAAATGAGTAAAGCTGATACTCAGACTTGATGTCAGTCCCTAATTTAAATACATATTTTTAAAATAGTTTTCTCACTATGTTACAAAAGGAAAAAAAGATAGGTAGGGACCAGAGAGTTAAGTAACATGTTAATTCAAAAGACCAAACAAAAATTCTTCTTTCCCTAGGGAAGCATTCAACATTCCCCATTCTGATGAATGTTCTAGTTCCTACTGAGTAAAGAAGCTCAATTAAAAGATGAAACACAATTTAATTTAATATATACCATAAGTATCTTATTCAAGAAAGCAGTTATACATTTTACTTCAAATAAGAAGGGCTTCCAGGTTTGCTAGCCAGAGGCAAAAAATAGAAGCAGAATCGTGGTTGTGCTGCCTTATGACAAATTTCATTAGTATGCTAAGAATTATTCTGTCAGCCTTTTTAGGTAGACATTTAATTAGATTTGTCTTTAAAAACCTTAAGTGATGGGAAGACAGCTGCATACTTACCTTGAAAATGACATGCTACGTTTTCCCTGTAAGCTGAACTGCTACAGCTGTCTGATAATTTTTGCTCTTTTTAGGAAATGGTTTGTAAGAACTAGACAAGTGGTGGGGTTTGGGGCCATACTGACTTTTACAGGATTTGGGGAAGGCTGGGCAAAAGAACAAAGGGAAATTTATATCAGTGCTAAAAATTGGTCATGCACTTGTGATTTCTGCTGGTCTGCTCTGGCTTATTCATTATGATATTAATATGTCTTTTTCAAAAACGGAAAAAAATGACATAAATTTTGAAATGCAAATATTACAGACAAAGGAATAGATTCAGTCCTGCCTATGCGGTAATTTAAAATCAGTGCATTATATATATGACATTTCATTCCTTTCCAGTAATGTTTTCTCCTCATTCAAGTCTATGAATTACTCTGGAGGCACTGGAATATTCATTTATTCTTGGTTACTTTTGCACAGTCTGTTATTATACACGAAATACACTGATGCTAATGGGAAATATATTGCTAGCGAGAGAGTGACAGTGAAATGAAGAATTTCCAAAAATTACAGTGCCAAAAGTTCCAATGTTAAGCCTGGGAGTTTTATTCAAAACATTTAAATCACATGTTTGATATTTGTATAAGTCATGGGCTCTGGTAGACTCAGGGAGGGATAGGCAACTGGTGGTAGTGGCTGCCTAGGAAGCATGTTATGTGTAGGATCAATGATTTAGAAGAAACCTATGGTAGGTAGAAACAGAAAAGGCTGTAATTTTCTGGGACCACATAGCAGAGGTGAAGGTCAAAGTTTAACAGTAAGATAGACCAAACACAGGAGGAGAAAAATACATGTTGATAAAAAGATGAAAAATGAAAAAAACCCCAGAAGCCTGTTATCCAAGCTCTTTAGAGCCAAGAGATAGGAACAGGGGCAAGGAGGTGCCCCAAACAGCTTATCAAACAATTTACTGAAGAGTAGCTTGTTTGTGATTGCTCCATCGGTCCAAGCCAGGGCAATTTCTTTGCTGTGGGATTGCCTGGCTATATTCAGTGTATTTCAAGGATTAGCAACGAAACATCCCTGGAAATGTTTTACGACATTATGTTTTAAACACATCCTTATTTATAATCAATTATGCTTCTTACACTCTCCTCTATGAATTAAAGAAGCTTAAACAGCAGACAAGGGAGGCTGCCTCAGTGAGCTTGCCACGTGATGAGAAGAGAATTGGGCAATTTCAGGAAAGCAGCACCATGAGATGAAGCCAAAGCTGAGTTGGGCATTCATGCTCAGTTCCCTGTTTCAGTCGTCTTCCCAGTTCAATCACTCACTCCTCCTTTAGGAATTACTCTTTAGGGAGGAATCAGGGCTGGAGGTGGTATGGGTTGGAGCGAGGACAGATATGTCCCTCCCGTATTTTTCCTCTGTCAAGATGGGTTTACGTGCTGCTTCTCCAAACTCTCCCCATCATCTTACATTCTTTATTCACTGGGCTTAACAATTGATCCTAGAATCAACCAAAGGGAGACTGGTCAGCAATATGTAGAGAAAGTGAGATTTTCACCTTTGTGGAGCTGCTCTCCCATCTGCAGTTACATAGCTCCACTGTGAATACTCTCAGTGTTACTGACAGGCAGCTTAGCTTTTACCCCTAAACTTCAAGCTCTGAAAGGCATTCCAGGCAAAAATATTCACACCCTAGTCTAAGTCTTATATCAAATATTTCCAGCCATATGTTCTGAGATGGCTCATGAGTATTACACAATAAATCCAAATGCCAGTAGAAAATTATTCCATCTAGTTAAAATGTCAGCATTATTAAAATATGCTAAATTTGAACCAATATTTATTCCCTCACTATATTGTATTCCAGTTGAAATTAAAGGCCGTAAGTCAGATAACTTGCTCCTTTAAATTGTAAAGAAATCAAAAGCTAAAATTCTTAAGTGTAAAGAAATTAAAATCCCCAAATTTATATTGCCTTTTTTTTTTTATTATTATACTCTGTCTTAGCCAAATGAATCTCATTTTGATGCCTGAATAGTATTGGGATTCTTTCATCAACTGCGATCTAGGCTGTGATCCAGTGGGACTGGCATAGCCAAATACAGAAATTGAATTATTGCAATAAATCCTCTTAATCTAAGTCTATGGACATGTTTTAGCCAAAACTCTTAAATTTCCCACCTATTATTTCAGTGCTCAAACTAGTGTTTGTGATTACTTCTCAAAGTTTCAAAATAAAATACGTGTTCAGGTTTTAAGGGCTCATCTCAAATTCAGAAATAAGACCCAGGCTTCAGACAAATGGAGGTCAAATATGAGCATTATTACTGATAAAAGTTATGCATGAGGATGCAGCTTAATATAAAGTCTAATGGATTTCCATAATCTTCCCCTTATATTTAACTTAAAAAACTGAACTAAGGAACCCAGCTTACCACACAGAAAATAGAGAACTGAAGCCTGCAAAGTCTAGGTACTTATGAATGAAACAGAGGGCTGAGTTGTGCAGAGCATACTTTCTATTCTACAGTCTTACCAACTGGGTCAATGAATCCTATCTTAAGGAAGTGTTCCTTCATGCTTTTTCCTTTCTGGTGAGTAAAATGGAGCTTTACTTCCCTCTATGGAAATTTGAGGATGAAAATAGCTATTTACCAACTACAACAGATATACCAGAAAACTGCTAACTAAAAGAAAGATGGGCTCATGTCATTAATACTAGACATGATTTAAAGACATCATTTTTAAGGGCAAAGTACTCTGTCTTGATGAAGTGTACCATTTAAAATGAATGTATAACTGCTGTGCTAGACATATGTAGAGTTTTCCTTCTTAGCATATTTATTCCTCGTTCGGAAAGAAGAACTGCTCTCTTTTGGCTCAGATGGGCCTAACCCCACCTGCCACTCCTATGTAGGTTCAGGCATTTGATGGAGGTCTACTCTCATGAACTTGGACATCAGAAGCAGTTCAACAACAGGCCAGGAAACTACATAAGGACTATCAGAATCCTCTCTGTGATTTTCCTGCTTGGATTATTTGGGAATAATCTCTCTTTCCAATAAGAAGTATCTATACGATGAGCCACAGCATTATAGCTAATATCATGTCCACAACATGGGGACAACTTGTTCCAGAAAAAAAGAGATAGGACTTACTTGATGACATATTTAAATACCTGACGGAATTATGCCTAAAAATCAAAAACACTTGAATTTTCAGTTACATTATTTAGTAAATTCTTCTTTTGCTTAAATCAGTTTTACCAAATTTCAGTCTTGTGTAATAATAATTCAGAACTGATGTGACATCTCTACTAAAAGAATACCAAGTAAGATTTAGCCAAGACCCATGTTCAAAGATGTTTATCACAGTAAATCTGGAAAACACACAACTGCTGTATTAAATTTTCATAAACTAGTACAAAGGAAAATTATGTGTTTGATATAGAACAATCTTCAAATTATATTAATTCAAAAAAGATAGGTACAAATCTATATGTATATAGTATAATTAATTTCGTGCAAATTAAAATAATACATATCAATATGTAAATATATGCATATATGTTAGCATACATAAATTCTGGAATTACAAACACAACTGTTAATAATAGTTATATTTGAGCACAGAGAATAGAGATTGAGAAAAGGAATATTTGCTAATAATTTTATAACTTTTCTTACCTTGATATTTTTATCATTAATTAAAAAAAGAAATTTAAATAGAGATTACCTTTTGGTGGAATTGTGAGCCACTTTTATTCTTTTTTTTAGGATCCTAACTTGAAATTACTAATGAATATCATATTTCAAAAATGTATATGAAGGTGAAGGTGGCACAGAGCTATGAGTGATAATATATCTAATTTCAGTAAGATAGTAGCCCCTTGAAGAGAAGGATCATGGTTTCTTTTTCTTTTCTCCTTAATGGTAGCATGTAAGTTCTTCCAAGTTGATTTGATATAGAACGAGTAATATGGTTTGATGACATGTATTAACTGCCAAGTTCTTCCCTCTTCTCTCAGAAAAACTGCTAGCCTTGTTTGAAAATGTATGATTCTTCCATAAAATCATCTGAAAATTACAAAACTGAAAATGAAATAATCATTTGATCTATTTTATGGCCAACTTCACATAGAAAAATGAACTTAAAAGCAGCAGGAATTGTGTGACCTTTGCAAAATATCAAAGACTCTTCCTCTTATAATTGTCTTCCAGTGAATGAGTTTCTTAGGCTTTAGGACAAATTGCAGGGTTCATCCAACCTTGAACATTCAGTACATTTTCATTTTCTTTTAAAGAAAGCACTGGTATGATGCTTAAATAGCTGGCGGTCACATATGAATATAGGAAACATAACTTCAATGGCAAATCTCAAATTCTGCTATACCGCTACATCTGTATTCAATGAATAATGTAAATGAAAGTTTCAAATTTTTCTGTGTACTGTATGCATTTTTATTCCTACTCTTTTATTTGTGAATATTTATGCCAGCTTGTGATTTTGTATCATTGCAATTGCAAATGAAAGGTAATTGCAATATGGTTATAAAACATAACATAGTAACATTTTAGGTGATCCTCCAATATGTATCCAAAGCTTTCTGTTAAAGTTCAGTTTTTCTTTAAGAGTTATAACTGATCTCTAATTTAACAGAAATGTTGGATCAATGGTTTATTTTTACTACCTATTTCTAAATATATCTATATATTAAATTAGTATTTATACAATAAATACAACTTAAATAATGATCAAGTTCCTCCTACTGCATTCAGGGAATGTTGAAAAATACAGGATTTAGAATTATCCCAAGGATGATATCAGGTATCTTTCTCAATGGCTTAATCAAAATTATATCAACTTGATGGCTCTTACATACAGTAACAACTATATTTAAATTAATCCCCAAAACAGTTATATATTTGAAAGCAGTGTACTTTGTCTTCTTTAAAATAGTCCCTATTGATTTGAACTCTCTCACTGAAACTATAATGCTGAAATGCATCCATATACCATAATCATTCATTACTATTTTTAAACGGAACCTTAAATACAAGCATATCTATTTTCTGCAAATAGATACTTTAATGCATTCAAAGATCAGTTTCTTTTACTGATTTTTTAAAACCTAAATGTATTTTTTAAAATTAATTAATTTATTTATTTTTGGCTGTGTTGGGTCTTCGTTGCTGCGTGCAGGCTTTCTCTAGTTGTGGCGAGTGGGGACTACTCTTCACTGCAGTACGCAGGTTTCTCACTGTGGTGGTTTCTCTTATTGCGGAGCACGGGCTCTAGGTGCATGGGCATCAGTAGTTGTGGCACGCAGGCTCAGTAGCTGTGGCTTGCAGGCTCTGCAGTTGTGGCTCTCAGGCTCTAGAGCTCAGGCTCAGTAGCTGTTGTGCACTGGCTTAGTTGCTCCACGGCATGAAGGATCTTCCTGGACCAGGGCTCGAACCCGTGTCCCCTGTACTGCCAGGCGGATTCTCAACCACTGCACCACCAGGGAAGTCTCTCATTTACTTTTAAAATACAAGGTCTTAGGGGTAATTCTTTTAAGGCAGCTTTGCAATGCTGTTGTAACTGGATGGTTTTCAGGTATCTAAAGTTGGGTTATTTTTCCCAGGAGTACATTCTAACAAATGTCCAAGTGATTTCAGGCAAAGCTACTATTGTTTTTTTTTTTCTGATACTGTCTTCTTTTAGCTTCAAGTAGTTTTTTCCCCGCCTAGCTGTCCTCTTCGGCCCTCCATAGCTGCCTTTAAGCCCCATGTCACATACCAGGTACCACAAAGAGGCAACTGCCGGAACTCTTGTGCTGATGGAAGTTTTTATTTCTTCAGCTTTTGCACGAAGTGATTCTTCAGTTGCTTCTTCCTTCTGTCTGTTCTCCCCTATCCTGATTTCGGGCTTCATTGTTCACTTTCTATTTTCAACCTTGCCTTGTCTTTTAGACTAGATTTTCAGCATTGTCTTCTTACCCATAATCTTGTCTACCTGTTGTCCAAGAATTAGGTCCTTTCTGTACACTGCTTTGGGCTGCCTATCTCAATAAAGCTACCATTTTTTAAAGGAGCTTTGAAACAAAGACAATATCATGGGACTATGAAACAGCAAACTGGACAAATAGTCAAATGGGTTTTCCTTGTCCCCTCATTTATAACATCAAAGGCTAGAATTAGAACTGAATTTGAAAACATAGATTAGAAGGTATATTTAGACACTAATGATCTTTGAATAATTATAGAATTAATAATAAGAACTTAAATTTGCATTGTACATTTTAATTTTCAAATGTATCTACACAGATTTTATCTTATTGCATCTTATTACAAGATATTGAAATTCCATCTTATTGTATTTAGAAATAATTCTTTTCTTTTTTTAACCCTTTTAATTTTTACAAGTTTTATTGACAGAACAAGTATATTACACTCTATTTTGCAGGATAACTTCTGTGTGTTCTGTGTATTTAACCTCTCTACAACATTTTTTAATGATCTTTTAGCTCAAAGAATAATTATTTACGGCTACCAAAGCAGAATTCAGAATCCAAGCTTACTAATACCTAGAACAAGACCTGTCCCATTACTCGACACTGCTTAAGTTGAGATGGTTGCCATTCATTACTGTTCATGGTCTAGAATATGGTAATGCTTAGATAAAAAGTTTTGGGTACTAAAAGACTGTACTTCAAATACCAGTTTATAAACTAGCATGTATTTAGAAAAGGGGACTCCTAGAAAGATTTAAGAAACAATGACAAATGAGACTGAATCAGATTTCAATGTTCTTTTAAAATGATAACAAGACACAATTCAAAGCACCATTTGATTTTTGGTAAATTAGATATCACTTAAGTTGGATTCTCATTGTTAAAAACCATCTTAAAAAGCTTCCCCAAGTTAGTGGTTCATAGTGCTAAAAGCAAAGCTCACAAATGTCAGAGACGGAAAGATGTGTTTTTTATGAATATATTGAATATTTATATGTTAACATATGCATTTATGTGTATTATATATGCATTTATAAATACATATATAAAAATTGATTACTATGTATATGTTTATATAAAGAAATATAGAGGGTAATATGTATTTATATATACATACATATACATGAATTACATGCATATAAAATAGACATACTCATGCATATATGTATATTGACTAATAATTTTGCATGGTATTTTCACATGTCAATGCATATGCATGGATTTCCTTTTGATTGAAAAATGTACACTGGTTCAATCATTTGTATTCATTGCTCTTGCATACCCCATACCCCCTTCTATTATTCCCAGAGACATGAAGCTAAGAGACTATAAACATCTGCCTGAAGCTAATACACTCAGATTTTCTCTACAGACAAGAGTTCCTGAAAATGGTGAACAAAGAGAGTAGAAAAAAGAGAAAATCTAAATATAAAATAATATTGACTTCACTTCTTAATTTCCAGTAAGCCCATCCTAATTTCTTTCTGATTATGGGTTAGTATTGTAAATGGATTCACTTTTTAATTCACTGGATAAAGGGAAAATGTTATTTGCCATTCTCCTATGCCAATATGTATTATCAGAATTATCGAAGGGGGAAAAGTTGCAGTGGTGATGATATTCTTTAAAATTTTAATTTAACATTTCCCTGAGCTTTGCAACTAATTTACTATTTCCTCTGCTTTCTATCATATTTTCTGCTGATAAAAGTTATGAATCTCAAATAGGGTCTTAATATCTATTAGCATATTTCTGCAGAGAAAAACCAATTTCTTAAGGATATAAAATAAACATGCTCTGATTAAAGAAAACACTGTAGAAAATAAAATATTTTTAAATGTAATTTTTAAGCAAAATATTAATAACAAAAAAATAATAATCATCAAGAAGAAAGCTATATGTTTTACTATTTAAAACTGTTATTTTACAGAATATATATTCTAAATAATTAGCTAATAGCCAAACTTCCAGGAAGGATATTTCTTGTAATTTGCTGACAAGGTTATCTTAAGTTTAAATATAAAGAAAAGTTCATGACTTTGAGTATACATAAAATAGAACCAAAATGCAGTTTGCAAATATTTAATGGGAACACTTACCAAGAATAAAATAACAAAGACCACAGAATAATAAAGCAACACAATACTTATTTTAAAAAATAGAACTATTTTGACAAACCAGAAATTAAATGAACAAAAAATGGTGACGGATATCATATAATGGCATACATTCCTTCTATATGATGGAACACGAGCTGATCTATTTTTCAAGTCCAAAGGTGTGCAATAATTGTTTTTGAGATTTAAGTAAATGCACAGGTTTGTCAGATACAAGTGATATAATTCAAGCGTAGCCAATAGGCTATATCATCATATCAGCCAAGCAATTTAATGCAATGTTTACCTCTTTCTTAGGCTTGTAAGAAAATATTTAAATGTCAAGAACCATGATCTTGTTCACACTGGAGGTAACATTTGTTAAAGGTCATTCTGAAAATCTACAGATTATGAAGAATGGTTTTTAAAAAGTCATAAATGAAATAGTTCAGTCTATATAAATAGTATACGTGGGTGAGCCCCAACTAATGATTAATTTTTACATCTAGCCAACTGAAAAAACTGTTGAATAGATTTATTTCTTAAGCCTGTTTTTCATCTAGATGTGTTTTCCCTCTAGCTTCCTATTGATTTTCCCACTACTTCCAAGGGTCATTCTACTGGTTCAAGAAAACGTTATCAACCATGTCAAAAAATACATTTAGTGATAAGGCAATACATTTATTTATTTTTTATTTAAATTGTTATGGAAATGTTAAATTATAAATATACAATGGTGTATATATATATATATACACACACACACACACACACACACACACTCTGTTTTGTAAAATGATATTTGATAACATATACATATTTCATAGCCATAATATTGAATTTAGCTTATGCATAACATGACAGATGAAGAAAAATAACTTTTAACGTTCTAAAAATATAAATTATAAACCTGAAAAGAAACTTTTTCCCCTTAATAAAGACAAAATAAAGATGGTGTGAATGAATTGACTACAGTAATGTTAAGGATATTTAAAATGGTTCTTCCTTTATGTTTTAAAACAATATAAATAGAAAATTTTTTTTCTGTAAAAATTATTTTATTCTATTATATACTAAAAACAGGGATGATTTCAAATGAAAAGGTGTCCTTTTTCTTTTTTTTTTTTTTTGTCATCAGGGAAATTCAAACTAAAACAGCAGTTAGATATCAATAAATGCCCACTACAGACCCAGAAGTTTAAAAAAAAAAAGAAAAAAGATAAAAGATGTGAAGGAGCAGGAACTCTTGAACATTGCTGGTGGGAGTGCAAATTGGCACAAGTTTACCACTTCGGAAAACTCTTTGGCCTTCCCTAACGCTAGGTTAATATTCTTACAGCTGTGAATCAGCAAAACTGCCCCTAGTAACAGAACAGAAATGCATGCCTATATGCAATAAAGATATGCATTCTATGTTCCTAGAGTAATATTCAAACATCCCCAAACTGGAAACACATGCCTGTGAACCATAGAATGGATAAATTAAGTTGGAGTATAGTAATACAATGGATAAGGTAAAGTAACCAGATTTAAATAACAACTACATACAAAACTTCCACAAATCTTACAAATATATGAACAAAAGTTCCCAGACATAAAACAGTAATAATATATAATTCCATTTCAATTAAGTTCAAAAGTAAATGAAACTTATTTCATTGCGGGGAGAGTTGTTACCCTGGGTGGGGAGACAATGTTTGGAAATGTGTACAAAGGTGGTTTCTTGGTAAGATTATTGACCCCTGTGCTCACTTATATTTAAGATACATATTCATGCATTACACTTCAATTTTTTTAAAAGTTTAATTAAAAAAGTACAATGATGCTTGAAATGATCAGAAGTAAAAAATCAAGTGTTACCCTTATTTCCTAATCTTTTAAATAGTCATGATTTAAAACTGACATGACCAACCTATCAGTAATACCAAAAGCCAGGCATTATGCACAAGCTCATTTATCAACTACAGTGAGTATTTTTGCAATGTATTTACCAGGTGTCCAGCCCAAAATATTGTCACTCTGGTGTTTCTTAAGAGCTCATCAATATTAGCCCCAAGGAACTCCGGTTGGAGACCTAGGGTTTTGCTTTCATTGTCAATATCTACTGGCCTCTCCAGGTAAATCCATCCTCGGGGAAGATTTTCCAAACTAGATTAAGGTAACCTTCCCACTTTATCATGATTAGAGAACTGCCTCCTCTTTCACTGACATCTATAAACTATTTTTAGTTAAAATGATAAGGGTCTTGGAAAAATTTAAAGCATAAGGTTAGAAATCTGGGAAAATACCAATTCTATTAAACACATATAAGGTACCATTATAAGTCACTTCAATTTCAAAGTTTATTTGCATTTCACTGCCCTGGGCCATCTCTTGAGTATATGGAGACAATGTGTCTTGGTTCAAAAAAGATTTGCAAATAAGTTTTCTCCTTAACATTTCTTTTCTTTCTTTCTTTTTTTTTTTTAGCAAAATAACTCTTTTTTCTCACTAACTTTAAAATTTTTTTTACAATATTTTACATTGTAATTAATATTTACACTGGCATCTAATCGAATTTGGTAACTGATAACTATATGCTTATTTGTTTATAGTGATTTGCCATCTGAATCTAGGAGTCTCCATCTGTGTTGAGTAATTTCTTGTAAAGGATTCAAGAACTGAAAAACTATGAAATGATTTCAATTTCCAGACAAGCCAAGAATCCCTTGTATAAGATTCCAATAAGTAAAAAGAAAGTTACATAAGGAACTGAATCTCTACATAATTTCAACAAACACTGTGACTGTTAATGCTCAGTTCCCAATAAACAATTTACCACAAACATTCTGAGCTCCCACTGAGCTCAGAATTATTTCAGTAAATGTTCTGAATATTAAACAAAAATATTTTTTCATGTTATCTCTTCATTAACACTACAGTTATATTGACTTGATTTCCAGATATTTCTAATAGTTTATCATCTCATCACTTTGGGTGTTTGTTGATGTTATCAAATAGTGAGAAAATACAGGGAAGCTCAGAAATAATAAAATAAATCATCGTGTTCTATGATTTATAGTTGTCTAACCAAAGCAGTAGTAAATTTATGAGAAGTGAGAGTGGTGGATAGGGGAGAGCTAAAGGTACATAAGGCTTCAAATAGCAAGTAGATCTCTCAGGACATGGGTTGACAACTCTTCACCAACAAATTCCAAATACGTATGTATCCCAATGTATCTGTCTAAGTATTTTCCATGAAGGGGAAGTATTTGCCAATCAGTGTGGAATAAAACAAATTATTGACCCACGTACCTAAGCCATCTTGTAATCTTGTGTAAAGTAAAATGAATATTACTGAGGTTTTAAACTTCCTTTTCTTTGTGTTTCAAGAGATAATGGTCTTTATTCATCTTAATGAAAAGATCCACGAGTCAGAGTAGTGGAAGAGAAAACATGCTACAGACCCTCTGATGAGGGAAAGCTTCCTTAGAAACATAGCAATCAGGGAACACTGCAAACTCAGCCTGTGGGCAAGAAGAGCAGCACACAGTAGAGTTGGCACCCGGAACTTCAGAACAGGGTCATGTGTTTTGAAATCTGCTTCTGTTTTGGTGGCAGCTGGTTGGGAGAGCTGGTTGGTCAAGTTACCTAAATTTTCTGAAATTTAGTTCTATATGAAA
This sequence comes from Eschrichtius robustus, assembly GCF_028021215.1. Taxonomy (NCBI): domain Eukaryota; kingdom Metazoa; phylum Chordata; class Mammalia; order Artiodactyla; family Eschrichtiidae; genus Eschrichtius; species Eschrichtius robustus. Next base: position 103,966,050 of record NC_090831.1, on the reverse strand, counting down.
AATGCTTAGCTCTTTCCCTTAAATAAAGGAATAAAGGCATTGTTTTTTGTTGTTTTTTGATCAGAGGATTGGAAGAAGTGTAACATAATAATTTCTGAAACATTGCATTTTACACAATTTTGGGGGTATATTTTGCAGCATAAATTAGAATATGGGAGTATAGGGTTACAGACACCTTTAAGAATAATTTATATCTTTGAAGTCAGGGTCCAACAGAGCCAAATACCTGGTTTCAACACCATTCAAGGTCACTACACTAAGGAGGAACCAAGGGAGATGAGACAAAATGCTAATTTACTACTTTCAGGAGTATAGTTTGGTATACTTGGCAAAAAATAATAAATCTACTAATAAATCATCACTGTCATCTTTATACAAAAATCATACAAAATTTGCATCTTGTTTTCTTTCTCACACTTGATCCTTTCTTCTCTTATTTTCCGAGTTCAATTTTGAGGCAAATATTATTATCTAACATAATTTTTATATGCAGTTTTCTGAGTGGCTTCTCTGACTCCATTACCTAAGACTTTTAGTCTTTTTTTTTCACAGCAGAAGCAATGTTTAGGATTACGGTTAATCTTACAAAGATCAAAGAGAGTATATGCAAATCTATACTTTTATTGTTCTCATTCTGAAACACAAAGAGCCTAAGGATACAAATAAGGGAAAGTCATGGCAAATGAGAAGAAAATATTCAACATAAAGTGGAAGAGAAATTTAATTTGCATTAATTGTACATCTCTGGCTCAAAAGTTGTGAAATGTCATAGCTGTGGTCTCATTCAAAGGGGATATTAAGCTTTAAAAAACACATAGGGCAATTAATGCTGGAAAACACTTGGTTTTATATTTAAGCCTAATTATACTTTTATAGGATTTAAACTATTATTTAATTATGTTCTTTATGCAATGTCTCGTAAGAACTAATTGAGGCCAGGCACGGTAGAATTGACATTTATTTTTATTTTATCACTATTATTATCGCTATCACTACTATTTTCCTATGGGAAGGCATTGGCTCTTCAGATCCTTTTGAGGACACGGACCTAAATAGCCAGCTAAATGGGAAGAGATCAGGTCTCTCTTTAAGTGAATGCTGATGAATTATAAATGACTGCCCACAACAATGATTAGATTCGCGTTATCAATTTCTGGAAATCCAATTAAATTAATGATAACTTTAATGTTTACAACACATATTTGAGGAAACACCTGTTTTGAAAATTTGACTTAAAATGATAAATTCCCACTTTGATTTTTACCGTTTTGACAACTTTGCTCACTACAAGAAAAAGTAGAATCTGGATTTGCTCAACCAAATAGATTCTTGCGGAGTAATGATAACAATTACAGCAACAAATTACTGTAACAGACACTGTGTTAATCTAAGCATTTTACTTGAAACATTATTTCATTTTAACCACTATTAAGATTTTCAGTATATAAATAAGGGATATGTGGCTCAAAGAACTTAATTCACTAATGCACATTCAGTTAATAAATGTACCATCCTGATTCAAAACTCGTTATCGATTCATTCCTTCAAACTTTGTGAGCCAGAGCCATTGTTCTCCATATTATCCAGATGTGAATATCTATGTTTAGAGAGTAAAGTAATTTGCTCAGGATTAACATGGAGAATCAATGGTTGAACTCAAAATAACGCATCAACAAAGAAGTAAACATCATTGAGCTAAGGGTCACAGAATAAAAATCTAAAAATTTTTATGTGCAACATCAACATGACCAGCAATGTGCATTAACTCTATTAACACACTCATTGCTTCATGTTTTTAAATAATTAGGTAACTAAAAATTGGTTAACTCAGTTTTTAAAAGTCCAAAACCCTGTACCGTTAAATAAACAAAGTGGATTAAAGAAAATGTATTTTGTAGCACTTAGGAGGTGGAGATATTAAACTGCAATATGTCTTACAAATAAAGGGTATGATCCTAGTTGCAGGATGTATTACACATGAACTGAACCTACCATTTTAGTTAACTCCTCTGTTATGTATAACATCAAATCTTTTCCTCCACTCGATACACGACCTACAAAAATGCTTAAGGCACCTCATTTAAAAAATTAAAAGTCCCCTAGGTTCTATAAATTCTAACTGCCCGCAAAAGCCAGTGTAACACTGCTGTTCCCATTAGGAATTTTAATTGATAACAAAAAACAAGAAGGACAGAATTTTGTAGGAGAAGGTTCATTGCTGCCAGTTTTCTAGAGATAACCATAAACGTCTGGTTCAGAAATCACAGAAGTATGCTATTTGTGCCCCTCATAAAACCTTGGTAAACTGTTCCTACAATCTTGTAATCTATTTAGGATCTTTTCAGACCAATTTTCTTAAAGAGCTAAGGCTGATTTCTAATGTTTTTAATCAAAGCACACCAACTCTTACAGAAATTATTATCACAAAACTTCACTGAAGTGTCATACACCTGGAAACGGTTATCTGAGATGAGGCAAATGGTAGTGACATTCATATTACAGAATGGGAAAGTATGTGAAAGATACCTTTTTTTGCCTTAGCTCATCTGAGGTCATGCATTCACTGAGCACAGGGCATTAGGGATTGACTAGCTATAAAACTGTGTACTGAGTTGGCATCAGAAAGGTAGAGAAAAACAAGTTCAATCTCTACATTATTTCCTTAAGTTATTAAAACACACACACACACACACACACACACACACACACACACACACTCTCTGGAAACCTTTCTGTGACCATTCTGCAAGACTGTATCTTCATCTGTAGCCAAGACTATATCAGTAATTGTACCTTGAGGAAAATCAAGATTTTGGTTTAAAGTTGCTGAGTTATAATGGCAACAGAATTATAACGTCACCAGGTCTTGTACATGCGTAGGTCACTTATAGAGGAAAAAATACAATCTCAAAATTCAGAAAGATGACACTTGGAAGTAACTAGAAGACCTGGAAACTCCAAAACTCTTCTGAAATCCTCTCTTTCAGAAAACACTGTCTCAGGTGAATATCAACACCCTCATTCCCTAACCCTCATTATAACTAATTCAGAAATCAGGGATCAATCAGAGATCAAAGTAGAAGGATAAAATAAATATGAAAGACCTGTCTGTATCTGCCTTGTACAGCAGTCCCTAGATGAGCAGTTCAGATGAGCAAGGTAACTCTTGCGGCACCTCCATCCCCTGCAGCCTTTTGGTGGGTCTCTTTCAGGAAAAACTGACGGGAGGCCACTTAGTGACACGCAGCACAACTCCCACCACTGCAGCTGGTTCTAAGACCACCACAACTAATACTCATCACCTCCCTCCTCTACAATGCATTTAGATTTTCCAAACTCTCAACCAGCATCTCTGCTGGTCTTGTGGGATTCTCCCTGGCGCTCACTGCTGAGAGGTCTAAGCCCTGGTCATTATGCCATTATCATGCTGTGCTTCTTACTGTAATGTCCTTCTACTGTAAAAGCAGAGCAAGGAAGTACCAAGGGAGGCCCCACTGGATAACTGGGTACCAAACATACATTTCTGCATTGGTTAGCAGCAGCCCTACAACATCCTGGTGATCACGTCAAATTTCTTTCTTGCTTGTTATTCTCTAGGTTAACAATGAACTAAGTAAACAGATAGACAGAGCTTGAAACGTAATGAGACTTTTTCTCTGTCATCTACTAAAAGCATTTTTCCTCTGGAAGCCCTTTAAATCTGCAGAGTCCAGAGTAACACAAATTTATCCAAGTAAGCTTCTGGGAGTGACATTAAGTTGGGCCCTTCCCACATACTCCTTTAAATTCTCATATCCAAGTATTCTATCCCTAAGTCCACAGACCATGTAAAATAAACAGAACAAAACAATGATTGTTCATTTAGAGTATAAACTTATTATGGAGGATGACACTCCAACACTGCAGAGTTTCATCACCAAGTTGGTATCTCATGAGGCCATCATTTCATTATCCTCTCCAGACTGGCAGTTTCTGAGTGCTGCAGCGCAGAATAGGTCCAGTTAATTTCATGGTCATATCCTTACCGCTGCATCTCCTTTTATGTAGAGTATGTCTCTTGGTCCAGTGAAATGTTATGTGAGATTCCATGATAGTAGATCAAAAACTTGGTAAACTCTCAGATAATATTACTGGCTAAGGCACCATAGAGCAAAAAAGACAAATCCATACCCAGAATACATGTAGACTGCACCGAAGATGAATTCCTACATCACTAAGGACAGATAATCTAATGTAGTCAGGTGGTTGATTGATGCCTTCAAGAGATGGTGACATAAAAGGGATCAGCTTTACACTCTGTTGCTAGCCTGTTAAATATTTTTCAACAGCAGTAAGTAAACCAACATGGGTTGAGTGAGAGCCTATGCTTGTACCTTCTCACCATGGAAACCTACATGTGAATGTTCCAGCAGCTTTATTGAAAATTGCAAAAAACTAGAAACAGTCCATATGTTTCCCAATAGGAAAATGAAGAACCAAACCACTGATATATATATACAATGGAACACTATTCAGTAATAAAAGGGACATAACAGGAACATAGGTAAATCTCAAATTCATTATTCAAAGTGAAAGAATCCAAATTCAAAAGCTTATATACTATATGATTACATTTATATAACACAGCAAAGGCAAAATCATAAGGACAGAGAACATTTCAGCAGTTGAGAAGGTTTAAGTGGGGGGAGGATGGTTTGGCTACAAAGGGACAGACAATACGATGGAGTCTCTTTGGAATCATGGCACTCCTCTGTATCTTGATTATGGTGCAGCTAACATGACTCTATGCATTTGTCAAAACACATAATATACACCAAAAAGAGTTAATTTGACTTTACCCAAGTTAGAAATTAAAAATTAACAATGAACGAATAATTAAAACTTTAGGACATGTAGAGGGATTCTTCTTTGTAAAGAGATAAAACCCCTCAAAAATCATGAATCACCTCATCCCCTTAATGCTGATTACTGTACCTATTAAATAAACAGAATTTTGAGCTATTAAAATATCAGCTTAGAGAATGTAAACACTTAAATCTTTTCTATTCAGCATTTTTTAAATTGGTGGATCACCAGTGAATAAAGCAAACTATTTATGCTGCTCTGTAATGATCCTCTTTTAATTGCTTCGACTATTTTCTACATGGCAGTATTTCTTAAAATCTAAAAGATCACCAATATTTTTTGAACTGGATACATTAAAAAGGAGAATTATCTTTATAGCTCAGCTTTTATTCCTTTATGTTCTGCTCTATTCCTAGAAATCGCTTAATACCTAGTCAATCTTCTACTTCTAATTAACCAATTATCACTACTTGTTTTTAAGGTAACTTCATGTTCTGCTAAAACTGTTAAATGTCTTTACAGACTGTCTCTCTTTCTATGCTTAACCTTTTGTTTTTTTTAACTCTTTGTAAACTTTGAGGCAAGAAATAGGGACTATGTAGATTCCTCCCCAATGACTATTATGGATCACAGCACTTGAATCCTGACGTTGCCCATCATTTCCTAGCAGCTTCTGGGGTCTGATGATATGAAAAGTAATAAAGAGAAAAGACCAAGAAAAAGAAAAGATCCTGGGAAGAGAACATATGATAAATACTCAGCAGAGGTGTTTATTCCTGTCCAAGTAAAGTCATTTAAGAAAGAATTAGGGACTGATTTGACTTTGACTCCTGTTGCCTCTTAGTCATTTTTATATCCTATTACATTCAGCAATTCTGTTTAAGATGAGGACTGATAGGTATATTATTCTTGATATTTTTCTTGAACTTTATTGGTAAAGTCAGTATTGACTTTCTTTTCTGATGATGTAATGAGAGCTTAGTGGAATAAAACAATAATGATAAAAGACCTGAACTCCCCACTATGTCAGAAGCAATCAGCTCCTATTTTAAAATGAGTCATTATTGTTCACGAGCAGATTCCTATGTAGTTAGTATTCTGTTGGTTCAGCTTTATGAGGCCCTTTGCTGATGAATGGGCGGTCTTTATTCCTGGATGTCATGTCAGCCGTTTATGTGAAATGATGAAAATGTAGTTCTGCTACGTGGGCCAATGAAAGTGTAAAGAGTTTCCCCATTGCATCATTCTTCTGAGGAACTATCACTATTGATTACTATGTAATCTGTCTTCAGAGGGCATTAAAAATGATGGATTGTTTTACCTTGCTTGTACCCCAGAAGTCTTGACATTACCAGTTCTAACTTGCAGATTTGGCTTAGTGATGTCATTTGCTTCAACAATTTTGAGCAAAATACACACAAAGGAAATATAAAAATAGAGGCTTTCTCATGATGTCTCTGGTCAGTTAGTCTTACTGAAGATAGTTTAAAAAAATAGTGCGTATGCAATTTTTCTGTAACAAAAACTATTACCAAACCAGGATATATTTGTATGTAAAGTGGGTTTTCCATAATTCAAGCTCAGCCCAAGGAGCAAATAGTTTAAACCTTACTTCCTGGCTTCAGCTAGTGGCTCTCTGGACTTTTTAACCATACCTCTTTGTATATATTTTTATTTGGGCATATATATATATATATATATATATATATATATATATGTGTGTGTATGTGTGTGTGTGTGTATATATACACACACACATATATATATGTATGTATATATATAAAATCAGCCAAGGATTCTGAGCTCCTGAGCATGCTATATTGTTATTTTAGTAGTAGTAATAGATAATAGAGCACCTACTATGTACAGACATGCAGTAAATTACTTTGAAAGAATTCATGAATGAATATAAATTATAAATAATTTGCTTGTAAACAATTCAACAAATTTAAATTAAAATCAATAGGATCTTGTAAAAAGGTACTTTTCATAGATTACAGTATAAACATTAGAGGAGACTATAAGAACAACAACTCTTAGTTTCAGAGCCCAACAGGGCTCAAAAAAAAGTATCTGCCTGTCTGTCAATCAATCTGTCGACATATATGCATCATACATACACATACATATATTACACACTTGAAAAAAACAGGTAATGTTCTGCTTTTCATTTTTTCTAACTAGTACTGAGATTCATCAAAGCACCTGCTATTTCTTATACCTTTCTTACATTCATAGCATCCATTTTAAAGTTAAATGTAGTCCACCTGTACAAAATAAAAGGAATTAAAATATATACAATTCTATTTAAAGCTGTAATAATGTATCTGAAAATATACTACTATTAGTCACTTCTCACCACAGTTAGTAAATAAAAGCAAATAAAGAATAAAGATTTGAATTTCCTTGTAGTAAATATAGTTAATTTTTAAGTGAGTCTTTTTTCCAATTTTGATTCACATTTTATTCAAGTACTAATTGCACTTACACACTGTTCTCAATAAAATAATGCATGCTGATTAATCTATGGGCTCCTTTTAAAGTCCTTCCCCCCATCAGATGTTTATAGACATTAATGACTCTTTTCTAATAACAGAAGAATAGGACCTTATGGAATAATTTAATTTCTTAGTATCACAAGCCCAGATGTACTTTTTTCTATATCATTTCTTAAGTCCAGTTTAAACTCTTCTTTCTGGATAATAATTGCTTATATCAAAAGATGGAAACTGTATTTTAAGATAAAATGAAAACTGAAAAAAAACCTATAATATTCTAGTTATACGGTATTTAATGTGATAACTTACCCATTGTGATTCGGGGAATCATGTTTCTAACGTGTGAACTTTAATACTAAAAGTAGGACTGAAGTTTTAGTTGCACTGTGAAATGTAGTAAAATTGCATAAAGAATCAAAATCACTTACTAACTGTGCTCACAAAAACCTCCAAAATTTCTCCATGGTAAAGTTATATATCATAGCCAAAAACAAGCAGAATATCACCTCATAAGAGATTCTTAAGCCAGGATGCAGGTTTGTTGTAAAACTTGAAAACATATACATCATATCCTAAATATTTAAGTAATTACTTCTATATTAAAATGTGTTAATGCTCAAATCTATAAAATGCAATATACCATGCATGTACTTATTTAACAAGGCAGTTTGGCTTGTCAAGAACCTGGTACTTAAGCAGGAAGAGTTAACTGCCCTCCTTCAGCAGCCTTCCCTCCCCAAATACAACCACTGGGATTTGGGACTTGGAGGCTACAAGATGGGATATCATTTTTCCCCCATTAGAGCACTAACTGTAGAGTAAAATAAATTGATATTCAAACACGTCCTTACTTAAACTTGTCTGACACATTCTCAGTCAGATATAGAAAGGAATGATGAGTAACAGTAGTTCCCAAGGGAAAACTCACCATATGGAAAATGGTTCTCCGCAGGTAATCAATTTCACCTTTAGAGCCTAGGATATAGAAATCAAGTGTTGATTCTCTGATCAGCATGCAGCTAATGCAGAAAGAGCTCCCTGTCCCCCAAACAAAAAAGAAGAAAAGTGCCCATCTGAGTATTAGTGTCACAGTGAGGACTTGAGGAAGGTTAATTATAAAAAGCTGTATCACAAGGTATACCTCTGTGACCCTCACTGAACGTTATACTGAAAAGAGCATAATTCCTCATAGCAAAAGGGGAAATCTTGATCTGCACATATAAGCACAAAGAAGTGGCCATGATGAGGAAACCATGATGGGCTTACAAGGGTAATGGCTTTCCTGGTCTGCCCTGAGAATGAGGCCAGAATGATGAAGGGATATGAAACCAGCCTAATCAGGACATGTGATTTCCTGGCAGGTTATCTCAGGTGAACAGGGGAAGGACTGATTCAATGACAAGTATAAGTTACCCTGGAGTCCCTCAGGATTATATCTGGAATGAAATCTTAGAAAAAGACTGAATTCCATACTAATTTAATGGTTAGAGTTTTACAGATATTCAATTAATAACAGTTATTATAAGTAATCCTAGCAGTTAAATCTAATTATATGCCAGCCATTCTTTTCAATTCTTTACATTTAATGTGTCTTTCAATCCTCAAAACCATTCCATTTAATATATGGGATAACTGGGGTCCTGAGATATCAAGTAACTGGCCCAAGTACACACATTCAGTAACAGGTAGAATCACTGTTAGAACCCAAGAAATCTGATTCCAAAATTTCCTTTTAAAAATCACTACCCTAACACTGGATATTTTAGGAAATGGAAATTTACAGTGGGGATGAGGCTAACAGGATCTGGGATGTTTAGGCTTCAACTGATCCCCTCTTATTTACTTGTGTTTGAAGATCATTTAACTTACGAGACATGACTTCTTGTATCTTCCTAACTAAAAGTTTAGTCATTTCTACCAGTGGAGCTGGAAAAACAAACCTATTTTTTGATAAATAATGATCTTGCTCTCAGCATCTAAAACTTACTACCAGAGGGCTTCCCTGGTGGCGCAGTGGTTGAGAATCTGCCTGCTAATGCAGGGGACACGGGTTCGAGCTCTGGTCTGGGAAGATCCCACATGCCGCGGAGCAACTGGGCCCGTGAGCCACAACTACTGAGCCTGCGCGTCTGGAGCCTGTGCCCCGCAACGGGAGGGGCCGCAATAGTGAGAGGCCTGTGCACCGCGATGAAGAGCAGCCCCCGCACCGCAATGAAGAGTGGCCCCCACTTGCCGCAACTAGAGAAAGCCCTCACACGAAAACTAAGAGACCCAACACAGCCAAAATAAATAAATAAATAAATAAATAAATAAATAAATAAATAAATAAATAAATAACTAAATAACTAAATAAATAAATAAATAAAGTAGCTACTAAAAAAAAAAAAGAATATGTGTAAAACTTACTACCAGAAACATACCTTCTGTCAGACAGTGGTATTATTTGGTATTAAATGGTATTATTTCTTATCCCAATGCTTAGGGTATGATAGGCATTTTGATGGTTATTATTTTTATTGTGTTTATTTCTGGAATTTTCTGCTTCTTTAAGGTTACTATCCTTATCATTAGCTAGAAGCTACAATATGAATTTTGCATTCAAATCTCGGTGCTTTTTCCTTTGCATGCAACTATTATACTGCTTTCAAATGATAATATAATCTGTTCATATTTTTAATGGAATATTAAATATTAACACTCAAATATTAACACTTTGTTCTCTTTGAAGATGGTGATCTGAGTTTTATATAGTAAACATTTCAATTAAATTACTGGTTTGAGAGGAAATTTCTGAATTTTGATGAAAGATACTTGGCAATCCTTTTGTCAGATTAATGAGGCATAGCTTTACTTGTTTTTCATTGCTTTATTTTGATACATGGACACATATCATTGCTTTAATTCATGGATAAATTATTTTTAAGAATAGAAGCATTTCTAAATTTCAGGTTCATATTTAAGATGAGTATAAACATGCTTAGATTGTTTCAAGACACTCACTATCTTTAAGTAAGATTTGGATTTAAAAGTTGCTCTATTCCCTTCCATGCAACTAAAATTTCAGAGTATTAGTGATTATATAGAAAACTTTTACAAAAAGCTAAAAAACAACATGATATATAAAAACAAAAACTTATGCTCACAGCATATTAATGAAAGTAAAATTGACAATTCATAACAGATATAAAACAACCACTTGTAGAGTAGATGCAACCAATTACTACTGTAACAAAAAAAAATTCACTCAACCAGGTTCAAGAGAATTAACCAAAATCCTTATAAACACTGCTTCCTCATTAACAAACCAGCTGAAAGAATAACAAATGCACTGCCCTTTCTGGAGATACTTAAAACATCCCAAGTTAATGGTTCAGGAATTATGAAAGGATTTTAATAAACAAAATCTTTTGAAAATTTCTATAATGGGTGCCTCCGAAGTCTGAAACCTGTATATGAATAGGATTTGTCTGATATTCTCCACTGCCCTTTCAAGACTGGATAAGAGGGGAACATGTGGTACTAAATCAGACACCATCTCTTACATGATGTATTTTAGGATGGTCAAGAAAGGAACACCACTTCTGTTTATATTCCCCTTTACTTTCATACAATTTTGCCTCTCATCCTTAAGAGGCATTTATTAATAACAATCAGATTTTGTTTCAGTAAAGAAAGACTATGATTTACACTAAACCTCCTGCTGAGAACAATTTAAAAACCTAGACACAAACACCTACTTGAAGGCACAAAAGAAGTAAGATTGTGAAGAATAACCAGTCAGGATCTATGGGAGGATGAAACCCTATGTGGAAGCAAGTGTAGGGCTTCTTTTAAGTATTTTCTGACTCAAGAGGAAGCAGCACAGAAGCTGAGAGGCTGAAAAACACTTTTAACAGTCCTGCTACGCTGGGGGCAGAAACTGGAGTTCTGAGATGGTAATCTGGTGAACTCATCTTGATTTGAGGTAAGTATGATCAATAAGAAGATGGAACTCACAAGAACTGAGGCTCAGATTTAAATCTACTCAATAGTTGAAATTTGATTAAGTTGATCCTGGATTGTTAGCATCTCAAAGTGTCTGGCAGAAACAAGAAGATAGTATTTTGAGAGAGGATAACTTCATATAAGACCGTGCTATTTCTACAAACAATTTTGTTGATACAATGTGTAGCACACAGTGTTAAAAAAAAAAAAAAAAAAAAGCAATATACCTGAGGAGAGAAGACAATGCAATACAATAATACAAATCAAAAGGATAAAGAGACATAAATATAAACTCAGGGGTAAAGGGATCATTTATAGCAAATGTAATAGAAGACATCCTGCTATATTTGAATTTCAGATAAACAGTGAATATCCCATGCAATATTTGGGACATACTTATACCCCAAAATTATACACTGCTGACTGAAAATTCCATATGATGTTCATCTGAAATTCAAATTCACCTAGGCATTCTGTGTTTATCAGGCCACCCTATCCATTGGGAACCCAAATATTAGACTTCCCAGAACCAGATTTTAAAATAATTATGCCAACAATGTTCAAGGAGTTAAAATACAGGCAAGAGAGAAAGGATCCAATAGTCACCAGCTACAGGTTTTAGCATCAGTTGCTAGCAGGATATGCAATTATCAGGCAGACAAGCTACACAATCACTGCAGAAGCCTATGAACAGCATAATGGCATCAATCGGTTCAAGGCACCCCTCCCCCACTACAAGAACCCAGGAAGAAACACTCTTCAGAAACCTTGAGCCAATCTCTAAATGTGCAGAGCTTTTACTTAAAGTGAAGTCATTAACCCTCTGTGGTTAATTTTAGAGTAGATTGAATATGGAAAGTGAAATGAAACCATTTAAAACAGAAGAGATTTGGACAAATGGAAGTTTCTTTACTCCTCAGCAGGGTGGGAACCTGTGAGGGAGAATAATGAGCCATAGAGGTAATTATGTCTCCCAGATATATTTAAAAAATTATTGTCAGCTCTACTCTTATTTATCATAATTTTTCTCTTGCTCCAATCTTTTTTTAATTCACCTCTGTGAAGATATTGTTTGCTTCCTCTACATTTTTTGCAGTGGTGTGTGTAGCTGATCTGTGAGCTACCATGACTCTACCTGAAAACACAGTGCAAAAAAGGAATGAAAAGAATTGAGGACAGTCTCAGACACCTCTGGGACAACATTAAATGTATCAACATTTGAATTATATGGGTCCCAGAAGAAGAAGAAGAGAAAAAAAAAGGGGAAAATATTTTAAGACACTATAGTTGAAAACCTCCCTAATATGGGAAAGGAAATAGTCAATCAAGTGCAGGAAGCACAGAGAGTCCCATACAGGATAAATCCAAGGAGAAACATGCCAAGACACTTATTAATCAAACTATCAAAAATTAAATACAAAGAAAAAATATTAAAAGCAGCAGGGAAAAGCAAAAAAAACATACAGGGGAATCCCCATAAGTTTAACAGCTGATCTTTCAGCAGAAACTCCGCAAGCCAGAAGGGAAAAACCTACAATCAACTTTACTCTACCCAGCAAGGATCTCATTCAGATTCGACAGAGAAATTAAAACCTTTACAGACAAGCAAAAGCTAAGAGAATTCAGCACCACCAAACCAGCTTTACAACAAATGCTAAAGGAACTTCTCTAGGCAGGAAACACAAGACAAGGAAAAGACCTACAATAACAAACCCAAAACAATTAAGAAAATGGTAATAGGAACATTCATATTGATAACTACCTTAAATGTAAATGGATTAAATGCTCCCACCAAAAGACACAGACTGGCTGAATGGATACAAAAACAAGACCCATATATATGCTGCCTACAAGAGACCCACTTCAGACCTAGGGACACATACAGACTGAAAGTGAGGGGATGGAAAAAGATATTCCATGCAAATGGAAATCAAAAGAAAGCTGGAGTAGCAATTCTCATATCAGACAAAATAGACTTTAAAATAAAGACTATTCCAAGAGACAAAAAAGGACACTACATAATGATCAAGGGATCAATCCAAGAAGAAGATATAACAATTGTAAATATTTATGTACCCAAAACAGGAGCACCTCAATACATGAGGCAAATGCTAACAGCCACAAAAGGGGAAATCGACAGTAACACAATCATAGTAGGGGACTTTAACACCCCACTTTCACCAGTGAACAGATCATCCAAAATTAAAATAAATAAGGAAACACAAGCTTTAAATGATACAATAAACAAGATGGACTTAATTGATATTTATAGGACATTCTATCCAAAAACAACAGAATACACTTTCTTCTCAAGTGCTCATGGAACATTCTCAAAGACAGATCATATCTTGGGTCACAAATCAAGCCCTGGTAAATTTAAGAAAATAGAAATCATATCAAGTATCTCTTCCGACCATAATGCTATGAGACTAGATATCAATTACAGGAAAAAATCGGTAAAAATACAAACACATGGAGGCTAAACAATACACTACTAAATAACCAACAGATCACTGAAGAAATCAAAGAGGAAACACAAAAATACCTAGAAACAAATGACAATGAAAACACAACAACCGAAAACTTATGGGATGCAGCAAAAGCAGTTATAAGAGGGAAGTTTACAGCAATACAATCTTACCTCAAGAAACAAGAAACATCTCAAATAAACAACATAACCTTACACCTAAAGCAATTAGAGAAAGAAGAACAAAAGAAACCCAAAGTTAGCAGAAGGAAAGAAATCATAAAGATCAGATCAGAAATAAATGAAAAATAAATGCAGGACACAATAGCAAAGATCAATAAAACTAAAAGCTGGTTCTTTGAGAAGACAGACAAAATTGATAAACCATTAGCCAGACTCATCAAAAAAAAAGGGAGAAGACTCAAATCAATAGAATTAGAAATGAAAAAGGAGAAGTATCAACTGACCCTGCAGAAATACAAAGGATCATGAGAGATTACTACAAGCAACTACATGCCAATAAAATGGACAACCTGGAAGAAATGCACAAATTCTTAGAAAAGCACAACCTTCCAAGACTGAACCAGGAAGAAATAGAAAATATAAACAGACCAATTACAAGCACTGAAATTGAAACTGTGATTAAAAATCTTCCAACAAACAAAAGCCCAGGACCAGATGGCTTCACAGGCGAATTCTATCAAACATTTAGAGAAGAGCTAACATCTATCCTTCTCAAACTCTTCCAAAATATAGCAGAGGGAGGAACACTTCCAAACTAATTCTACAAGGCCACCATCACCCTGATACCCAAACCAGACAAAGATGTCACAAAAAAAGAAAACTACAGGCCAATATCACTGATGAACTTAGATGCAAAAATCCTCAGCAAAATACTAGCAAACAGAATCCAACAGCACATTGAAAGGATCATACACCATGATCAAGTGGGGTTTATCCCAGGAATGCAAGGATTCTTCAATATATGCAAATCAATCAATGTGATACACCATATTAACAAATTGAAGGAGAAAAACCATATGATTATCTCAATAGATGCAGACAAGCTTTTGACAAAATTCAACACACTTTTATGATAAAAACCCTCCAGAAAGCAGGCAAAGAGGGAACTTACCTCACCAAAATAAAGGCCAGATATGACAAACCCACAGGCAACATGGTTTTCAATGGTGAAAAACTGAAACCATTTCCACTAAGATCAGGAACAAGACAAGGTTGACCACTCTCACCATTATTATTCAACATAGTTTTGGAAGTTTTAGCTACAGCAATCTGAGAAGAAAAAGAATTAATGGAATCCAAATTGGAAGAGAAGAAGTAAACCTGTCACTGTTTGTAGGTGACATGATACCATACATACAGAATCCTAAAGATGTTACCAGAAAACTACTGGAGCTAATCAATGAATTTGGTAAAGTAGCAGGATACAAAATTAATGCACAGAAATCTCTTGCATTCCTATACACTAATGATGAAAAACCTGAAAGAGAAATTAAGGACACACTCCCATTTACCATTGCAACAAAAAGAATAAAACACCTAGGAATAAACCTACCTAAGGAGACAAAAGACCTGTATGCAGAAAACTATAAGACACAGATGAAGGAAATTAAAGATGATACAAACAGATGGAGAGACATACCATGTTCTTGGATTGGAAGAATCAACATTGTGAAAATGACTATACAACCTAAAGCAATCTACAGATTCAATGCAATCACTATCAAACTACCAATGGCATTTTTCACAGAACTAGAACGAAAAATTTCACCATTTGTATGGAAACACAAAAGCCCCGAATAGCCAAAGCAATCTTGAGAAAGGAAAATAGACCAGGAGGAATCAGGCTCCCTGACTTCAGGCTATACTACAAAGCTAGAGTAATCAAGAAAGTATGGTACTGGCACAAAAACAGAACTATAGATCAATGGAGCAGGATAGAAAGCCCAGAGATAAACCCACAGACATATGGTCACCTTATCTTTGATAAAGGAGGCAAGAATATACAATGGAGAGAAGACAGCCTCTTCAATAAGTGGTGCTGGGAAAACTGACAGCTACATGTAAAACAATGAAATTAGAACACTCCCTAACACCATACACAAAATTAAACTCAAAATGGATTAAAGATCTAAATGTAAGGCCAGACACTATAAAACTCTTAGAGGAAAACATAGGCAGAACACTCTATGACATAAATCACAGCAAGATTCTTTTTGACCCAACTCCTACAGAAATGGACATTAAAAAAAAACCCAAAAAACAAATGGGACCTAATGAAACTTAAAAGCTTTTGCACAGCAAGGGAAACCATAAATAAGACGAAAAGACAACCCTCAGAATGGGAGAAAATATTTTCAAACAAAGCAACTGGCAGAGGATTAATCTCCAAAATACACAAGCAGCTCATGCAGCTCAATATCAAAAAAACAAACAACCCAATTCAAAAATGGGCAAAGACCTGAATAGACATTTCTCCAAAGAAGATATACAGATTGCCAACAAACACATGAAAGAATGCTCAACATCACTAATCATTAGAGAAATGTAAATCAAAACCACAATGAAGTATCACCTCACACCAGTCAGAATGGCCATCATCAAAATCTACAAACAATAAATGTTGGAGAGGGTGTGGAGAAAAGGGAACCCTCTTGTGCTGTTTTGGGGAATGTAAATTGATAACAGCTACTATGGAGAACAGTATGGAGGTTTCTTAAAAAACTAAAAATAGAACTACCATATGACCCAGCAATCCCTCTACTGGGCATAGACCCTGAGAAAACCATAATTCAAAAAGAGGCATGTACCACAATGTTCACTGCAGGTCTATTTACAATAGCCAGGACATGGAAGCAACCTAAGTGTCCATCGACAGATGAATTGGTAAAGAAGATGTGGCATACATATACAATGGAATATTACTCAGCCATAAAAAGAAATGAAATTGAGTTATTTGTAGTGAGGTGGATGGACCTAGAGTCTGTCATACAGAGTGAAGTAAGTGAGAAAGAGAAAAACAAATGCTGTATGCTAACACATATATATGGAATCTTAAAAAAAAAAAAAAAAGGTTCTGAAGAACCTAGAGGCAGGACAGGAATAAAGACACAGAGGTAGAGAATGGACTTGAGGACACGGGGAGGGGGAAGGGTAATCTGTGACGAAGTGAAAGAGTAGCATTGACATATACGCACTACCACATGTAAAACAGATAGCTAGTGGGAAGCAGCTGCATAGCACAGGGAGATCAGCTCGGTGCTTTGTGACCACCTAGAGGGGTGGGATAGGGAGGGTGGGAGGGAGACGCAAGAGGGAGGAGATATGGGGATATATGTATCTGTATAGCTGATTTGTATATGTATAGTTGATTCACTTTGTTATACAGCAGAAACTAATACAGCATTGTAAAGCAATTATACTCCAGTAAAGAGTTAAAAAAAAAAAGTGTGATTTGTAGAGTCTACTCTGTTTAATATTCTTGTTCTTTTCTCCTTTAATCAGAATTAATGTCTATAGTTAAGACTTACATTGAAGTCAGCTCAAAAAAATATACTAAATAATTTTCTTCAAATGAATATACTGGCTCCCTTTTCTTGCCGAGATTTCTGGCAATTCCTATGAAAAAGGCAGATAGCCAATTCAGAAGTGCTGCCTAGAAAGAAAATTTCCTTTATCCTAAAAATACCTGAATATTTTCTATTCCTCTCTCCTATAGAACTCAGAGGAAGAATTAAGTAAAAGTTATAGTATTCTAAACACTACCACTGACATTTCACAGATAGTGTAAGACATTATTACAAAACCTTCACAAGAAGCTACCAACAGGATTATAAGTAGACAAGAAGAGCATTATTTATCCTGTGTATTTTCTCTTTAAATAGTTCGTTCTTTGGGGATCGTCTATTCACAATACAAACCCCAAACATTTGTAAAGATAGTCAGAAAATCAATGAAATTTCAGTAGAAATAAAATTATAAAGCATCATGTAAATTTAATATATAAATATATAATATATAAAAAAGGAAATTTTCTTATAACATTCTTCAGTAATTTTTACTCAGTTATGCATCTCAATTAGTTAACATTTATTAATCTAGTAGTTTGCTTACCATCTCCACTACTCAGGTAGAGATAAGAAGGATTAAATATTTCAATTTAATAATAATTTCTAATAATGATATTACATTTACTCAAGTATATTTAATAAATACAACTTTAACAGTGTACAAGTCTCTTTTGCCCTAACAGCCCTTTAGGAAGTACAACAGACAGGCATACACGACAATTGATGTTTCACAGATAAGGAGACTGAAGTCGGAAGAGTTCAAGTTACTAGCTCAAAATCAGAGTCAAATTTAGAAGTGGAGGCAGGATTAAGACAGAAGTCTTTGGAAGGCAAGCACAGTACTCTTTTTGGCACAGTACTCTTCTGATTGTTCTGAAAAGTTTATATTTCATATGTTTGCAGTTCTCTGGTGGCATCTGAGAGTTGCATTTGTTATGCTTTACACTGATTTTTTAAAAGAAAAGAAAAGAAAATTGGAACATGCTTTATTTATCAACAGCTTACAATATTCCATCACTGTTTTAAGTGCTTTACATCCATTAACTCATTTAATCATCCTAAAATGATACGAAGAGGATACTATTACTAACTCCCTCTCAGGATGGAGATACCGAGACTTGGAAAGTTTCAGGGCCAGTAAGCAGAGTGCTGAACAGACACTGAATACAGACTTACTTGGTCAGAACAAGTGGTCTCCAACAGAGACTACATTCCCTTAGGCTTATTCGCTCTGTGTCTGAACTGCCAAAGAGTCCGTCTCCGTGACAAACACCTATGGATCAAGGGAAATGTTTGGCTCCACTTCTAATCAAAGCACATTTCTTCCTGGCTTCAGATGCATTCTGTAAAGTTCAAGTGGCCATTATTCTCCAAAAGAATACTGGAGAGGAAATTAATGATGCTGATCAACGTGCATGTTTTCCTTGGTCAATGCCTAAAGAACAGGTCCCTGCCATGTGCTGCCGTCATCACAGGGCTCTGAGCTTCTTCGTCTTTGACACACAGTTCAACACTTCCCCTGCCCACAAAAATCTAAACACTGTGGCCTCTCTAACTCCCACATGATTATAAAGGGAACCCCAAACCCCATATGTTGTCATGCCTCAGCATTATTTCTCAATATTCTTGAAACCTGAGTTTTCCTTAGAACACCATTTCCTATGCATCCATTTAAGTGGAGACTTTATATTCTCAGAAAATATATAACCCAGGGTCAACATTCTTGATCACCACTTCTACCCCTCTAAAATTAAGCATTCAGGGCATTTTAACAAATACTAATAGCTAACATTTAATGAGCACTTACCAGGTGCCCAATCTCTTTTAAAGCAGTTTTTATGTATTTGCACATAAATCCTCAAAATATCTATGAGACAGGATTATTACCATCACTGTTTGACAGATTTTACGTCTTAAGCCAAGAAGTGATCATTTTAACCCTGATTATTAACTTCCATGCCATACTGCTTCTCCGTATTGACTCTCTTGAACAATACTTCAAAAAATCAAGGATTTTTTTCTTTCAATAATAATTTACTTTCCTATCCCTATTACGTAAATACTTCATTATTTTCTCTTCTCTTCCTTCAATTATTTTCTACCACGCAGTACTTGTGTTTTTAACGAGGAGGAATCTTCTTCATTTCTTGTCATTCATTTCTTTAAAAAGACATTCAAGCCAAATTTGGGTAAAAACAATGTTGTCATAACCTTTGATTTATAAGGCTACTTAGTTTCTTTTTGCTGGATCTATTATATTTTTCTTATGAAGGAAATAAAATACAGATGATGGAACAAAAGCCCTATTTTTAAAAAGTTATTACATAAGAGCCTTGAAAGAGGAAGAGATTTCCAGAAGTCCAGTTGTAACAAGTCTCCATCCTCTGACTGTAGTAAACGTGTTATGGCTGCTCACTAGGTCATGTGCATTCACTGATTTTGAAACCAGATCTACAGGCCATGCCATGACTCACTATGGCTGTAATAATTGCTGCACTTCAGCTGTTGAACCTACTTTTTTTTTTTTTAATTAATTAATTTATTTATTTATTTTTGGCTGTGTTGGGTCTTCGTTTCTGTGCGAGGGCTTTCTCTAGTTGCGGCAAGTGGGGGCCATTCTTCATCGCGGTGTGCGGGCCTCTCATTATCGTGGCCTCTCTTGTTGCAGAGCACAGGCTCCAGACGCACAGGCTCAGTAGTTGTGGCTCACGGGCCTAGTTGCTCCACGGCATGTGGGATCTTCCCAGACCAGGGCTCGAACCTGTGTCCCCTACATTAGCAGGCAGATTCTCAACCACTGTGCCACCAGGGAAGCCCGAACCTACTTTTGATGTCAGAGATAATTTTTAATACACGTATGTTTAGGTTTTGTCCTTCTCTATAATACAAGCTAAATAATTTGTGGGAATGTGTTAGTATCGTCTACATGAGCAACGATTTTGTAGCTAGGCTACAGAAACACAGGTTGTTGTATCAACACACTACAAAATTATTTATGAAGAAATAACCATTGGAAATATACACATAAACTCAGGGAAAGCCTCTAGTAGGAAAGAACATTTGGACTTTTCTTAAAAAGCCTGTTTATATATTCAGTATAAAATATTAAGCACTTGCCACCAAATCCATGTGCCAACACTGTTGATGGCAGTAACTATGAATTTTTTTTTAAAGGCACAAAACATAAAGCAAGTGCCACAGACCCCATCAACATTTTGCTACATGCTGTTGCATTATAACTCTCTTCTTTAAAGCATGTGATTCCCACTAGCAACAAAACTTAGCTGAAAATCAAAGAAAGGCTTGAAAAGTCATTCATATTTTATGAAAATTATTAAAAGAAGCTGAAATTGATATCATGGAGTTAATATTCTGGATACATTTGACATTTGACTTAGTAAGAAAATCAGACTGACCACTATGTAACACTACTTATAAGAAGCTTTACTGATTGAAAAATACGCTACAGGGCTGATGTACTTTGTTATTATTTTACTGTTGTTTATTTTTCTTTGTTTTTTGTTATTATAATTTTTGAAAGACTAAAGTTTTTCCAATCTTGAGAGATGTTTTCAAGTATCAGCAGTTTATGCTACTTATGTAATATTTGAAATCTTTTCACCCATATTTATCAGTATCATTCTCTCCTTATCACTCTGTTATTTCCATCTACTGGATAATTATTTATTGAAAACTTACTATGTGCCAGGCATGATTTTAGATTCTGGAAGTTCATCTATGAACAAAAGAGCCACCCACAGCTTATGTTTTAATAAAGGGTGACTAGTAGTAAACAAACAGCAGATAGAAAAAAAAGAAAAATACCAGATGATTACAAATGGTATGCAGAAAATAAAAATGGGTGATGTGCTAAAAAGCAGTTGAATGACAACTATATCCTGTGTTGTCAGAAACTGTTTTTCTGAGGAAGTGACCTAATAGCCATTCCCCTGACACTCTGTCTTGCCTAAAAGGGCATTGATTGTATTCATCTACTTCTATTCACTCTTGTATATGCTTGGATTAGCTGAAGGTGTTGTAACCTTGAAAAGAAAGTAAGGAGAATGAGCAGAGAAACTGCACAAGTGCCTTGATATCCCTGGACTTCTTCAGTAACTAGCCTTGTAATAGTCCTCCTTCCAGAAGTCTTGTAAGTGAAATAATTAAACCCACTGTAAAATGGTGCATTTTTTCATTTATTTCAGTATCAACAGTCTAAAGGATACAAAAATAGCATTTAAATTGAGGCATGAATGACAAAAAAGAGCCCAGCTATAACGAAGTCAGAGAGAAGTATCCTCTAGAGAAAACAACTGAATCAAAGAATGTATGGCTGGAATGAGCCTTCGAAAAAGAAAGAAATGTGTCTGGGGCTGAATGGGAAGGATGAGAGTAAACAAAGATGAGGTCAGAGGTGTAGCAGGATCAAACTGAGTAGGGTTTTTTTTTTTAACATCTTTATTGGAGTATAATTGCTTTACAATGGTGTGTTAGCTTCTGCTGTATAACAAAGTGAATCAGCTATACATATACATATATCCCCACATCCCCTCCCTCTTGTGCCTCCCTCCCACCCTCCCTATCCCACCCCTCTAGGTGGTCACAAAGCATGAGCTGATCTCCCTGTGCTATGCAGCTGCTTCCCACTAGCTATCTATTTTACATGTGGTAGTGCGTATATGTCAATGCTACTCTTTCACTTCGTCACAGCTTACCCTTCCCCCTCCCCGTGTCCTCAAGTCCATTCTCTACGTCTGCATCTTTATTCCTGTCCTGCCCCTAGGTTCTTCAGAACCATTTTTTTTTTTTTTTAAGATTCCATATATATGTGTTAGCATACAGCATTTGTTTTTCTCTTTCTCACTTACTTCACTCTGTGTGACAGACTCTAGGTCCATCCACCTCACTACAAATAACTCAATTTCGTTTCTTTTTATGGCTGAGTAATATTCCATTGTATATATGTGCCACATCTTCTTTACCAATTCATCTGTCGATGGACACTTAGGTTGCTTCCATGTCCTGGCTATTGTAAATAGTGCTGCAATGAACATTGTGGTACATGTCTGTTTTTGAATTATGGTTTTCTCAGTGTCTATGCCCAGTAGTGGGATTGCTGGGCCGTATGGTAGTTCTATTTTTAGTTTTTTAAGGAACCTCCATACTGTTCTCCGTAGTGGCTGTAATAATTTACATTCCCACCAACAGCACAAGAGGGTTCCCTTTTCTCCACACCCTCTCCAGCATTTATTGTTTGTAGATTTTTTGATGATGGCCATTCTGACCGGTGGGAGGTGATACTTCATTGTGGTTTTGATTTGCACTTCTCTAATAATTAGTGACATTGAGCATTCTTTCATGTGTTTATTGGCAATCTGTATATCTTCTTTGGAGAAATGTCTATTTAGGCCTTCTGCCCATTTTTGGATTGGGTTGTTTGTTTTTTTGATATTGAGCTGCATGACTTGCTTGTATTTTTTGGAGATTAATCCTGTCAGTTGCTTCATTTGCAAATATTTTCTCCCATTCTTCGGGTTTTTCATCTTATTTATGGTTTCCCTTGCTGTGCAAAAGCTTTTAAGTTTCATTAAGTCTCATTTGTTTATTTTTGCTTTTATTTCCATTTCCTGAGTAGGGTTTTGTTAGTCAGGAAAAGGTAGGTGTTTGACTTTACTCTAAAAGTATGGGAGCCATTCCAGTGTTCTAATCTAGGGAGTGGCATTCTTTGATTAACATTTTAAAGAAATCCCACTAGTTCTTACCTGTGCGGAGAGTAGAGAAGCAAAAGTTGAAAAGAGGGTGACCCATTAAAATCGAATTGAAGAAGTCTAGGTAAGAGATAATGGTGATGTGGATTTGATAACAACAGTGGAGAAGAACAGAAGTGAGTAGATTTGATATTTATTTTGCTGGATCCATAAGACCTAATAATGGATTGGATAGATGAGTGAATAAAGAATGACTCTAGTTCTTTGGTTGGCTTTTTACCTAAAATGGGTTCAAATATTGGGTTGGTCAAAAAGTTTGCTCAGCTTTAAGTAAAAATAAAAGACACATTTTTCATTTTCACCAAGAATTTTATTGAACAACATATTCACTAACCAAACAAACTTTTTGGCCAACCCAATATTTAGCTACAAGAAGAGTAAATAAATATTGCATAAAAATGTATATCTAGCATGAAAGAAATTAAACCTCTTACCATAGAATTAAAAACTTTTGCTCATATAAAAGAACTATTATTAAGTATCTGCTATAAATTAGATTTTGTGTCACTGATTAGGGATTACAATATGTAAATTTTCATGTAAATAACTACCTTTGGGACTTCCCCGGTGGCGCAGTGGTTGGAAATCCGCCTGCAAATACAGGGAACACGGATTCGATCCCTGGTCCGGGAAGATCTCACATGCCACGGAGCAATTAAGGCCCGGGCACCACAACTGCTGAGCCTGTGCTCTAGAGCCCGTGAGCCACGGCTGCTGAGCCCACGTGCTGCAACTACTGAAGTCAGTGTGCCTAGAGCCAGTGCTCCACAATAAGAGAAGCCACCGCAATGAGAAGCCTGTGCACGAAGAGCAGCCCCCGCTCGCTGCAGCTAAAAGCCCACGCAGCAATGAAAGACCCAATCAGCCAAATAAATAAATAACTAAATGTCTTTTTAAAAACTAAATAAATAAATAAATAACTATCTTAAAATGTAATGAATATTCTAAAAGAAGTATCTCTAAGACTCTATAGGTACCCAACACAGTAACTGCATAATTGTAGGTGTCTTTTGCTCAACAACTAGGTTGGAAACTTCTTTAGAGTAGGACATGTTTATTTTACTTCTTTGTTGTCCCATGGTACCAGAAAATAGTGCAAGGAATATAATGAGTCCAAAATACACAGAAGTCTAGAAGTTCAGATCCGTATAGTTAACCACCATGCATTTTCCAGTAGAGGCATAAAGGCAAATTCTGATAAAAAACTCCTTTGGAAAAAACACTTCATTCTTTTGCAAAGACAAAAATAAACACCTAGAGAAGAGTGCTCTTCTTTAGCAATAACCACCACCATACAGTACATGTAGTCAGACACAATTCCTCCATCAGTAAAACAAGGTAAATGTCTAATGATCAAAGACTATTAAGGTAAAAGGTATGTCTTAGGTATATGGGTAAAATAATGTTTATTTTAGCTTTTATACATCTGAATTATAACATTTTTCCTTGAAAGAGTTCTATATTCTAGTTTAACTCTTTGTTTAAAATGGGTTAAAGTAAAGCTGTTCAAGACAGGACCTCTGCATCCCCCGGA
The DNA here is from genome assembly GCF_028021215.1 of Eschrichtius robustus. NCBI lineage: Eukaryota > Metazoa > Chordata > Mammalia > Artiodactyla > Eschrichtiidae > Eschrichtius > Eschrichtius robustus. The sequence continues at coordinate 103,941,364 of NC_090831.1, read as the reverse complement.
GATCAGAATCACCAGAGCATCTGTCCTTCAAAATAAGAATGTAGCCCAGTATGCAAATACCCTCTATGTGCTGAGGGAGGACATGCAAGTGACCTGATCCTCTGGCCAACTGGCAATTGCCATGTTGGTGGGGTTAGTATTTTTTTTTAAACTTTTGCTGTAAGGGAAGGTAAGAATATTCTTGCTTGTTTGACAAGATATTCTTGTTATATACATACATATACATATATATGTGTGTATATATATATATATATATATATATATATATACACACATATATATATATATATATATATATACATATATATATATATATATATATATATATATATATATATATATATAAAACAAAATATATATTTGCTGGTTAACTTGTTTGCTGATTTTAGTGAAAGAAAGGCCTAAAGTTAATCAGCTCTGCCCTCATTACTACAGTCAGTGGAAATCATTACAGTTGGCTGCAGGGTACACAAGGATAATTTGTCCATCCAAGAAAAGAAATAAACATTGCAAAACGAAAATCATAACACTGCAGTATGGTATGAAGAGGCCAACTTCTTAAATTGCACACAGATATTTTAATTCTAAACGAGAAATGCACAAAGTAACATATTCCTAAATTAAGCTATAAAGTTTTTTGATCTTTCAAAACTCAGGTTTGCTGCTTTGTTAAGAACGATGTCGTTTGTTATGAGATTAAATTTGTGGTTGTATGATTCTCCACATGCCATTCTTTCTTTTGTCTTAATATCTTAACTCACCCCTTCATACATTACTATAAAAGACATTTAGATACTCTTTGCAGTATCTAAAATAGATACTCTTTGCAGGACTTTTATTCAAGCTCAAATGCTGGAATCACTGAACTCCATTTGGTAGATATATAACGGGATGTTTTAATTTCTAACTTGAAGCTGCTCACCCAAAGATTTAAAATGCCAAGGGGATCAATCTATTGTTGAATGTGCTTTTAAGACAGACCCATTTAAAAATAGCCCTGACAAATAAATACAGAGACTTTTTGTCTGGTCAGCTATGGTAAAGCAAAGTGCTATCTTTGTATTTGACCCAACTCTGGCTGCGAATCAGCATTAACCAAACTCCAGTCTTCCTCTACTTAAAAAAATTCTTTCTCTACTTAAATATAACATTACCTGAGTGCCCTCAGCGAATACATTTCTCTCAAATCCACATAGGTCCCCTCACAGAATAACATGAATGTAACCAAGTGAATATGTTCTGAGATGCTATCACGATAAAGAAATTAGATAGGAACTATAAATATGAGTATCAAAATCATATATAAACTCTCATACATGAATCTTAGGTTAGTCATATTTCACCGGACTTGTGGTTAAGCCTTGGTTCTGTACCTACTTAGTGTGATAACTTCAGCTAGCTGAGTTTCCTCTAAGATTTGGTTTTCTCATTTTTATTTTCTTTCTTCTCGTTTCTCCGTCTTTCCCTCCTTTACTCCCTCCCTTCTTCCCTACACATCTCCCTACATATTCTAGTGTAGACAGTTCGACAGTGAGACAGATGACATAACTGATGATAATACTATGGAGAAAAAAATACAGCAGGGGAAGAGAACTGACAGTGCTGGGAAGGAACATTTGCTATTTTATACAGGGTGATCAAGGACGTCTTATTTAAAAGGTGACAGTTGAGAAGAACTGAAGGAGACGAGGAGTGAGTCTTATTAGGCTATCTGACAAAAGGTCATTCGAGGAAAAGGGAACAGTACAAAAATCTTCGAAGTTAGAGGATGGGTGATGTGCTCAACAAAGAGAAAGCAAGTCAATGAGGCCAGAGCTGAGTGGGCTGGGTGAAGATTATAAGCTGATGATGTAAAAAGTTAAAGGGATACAGCACCATAGGGTGTGGAATCATATATGGTCATGTAGGTTGCTGTGATGACTTTAGTCTACACAGCTCTGAGTTAAAAATCCATAAAAGATTTTGCAAAAAAGGAGAGACATGTAGGTTGCTGTGATGACTTTAGTCTACACAGCTCTGAGTTAAAAATCCATAAAAGATTTTGCAAAAAAGGAGAGACATGTAGGTTGCTGTGATGACTTTAGTCTACACAGCTCTGAGTTAAAAATCCATAAAAGATTTTGCAAAAAAGGAGAGACATGTAGGTTGCTGTGATGACTTTAGTCTACACAGCTCTGAGTTAAAAATCCATAAAAGATTTTGCAAAAAAGGAGAGACATGTAGGTTGCTGTGATGACTTTAGTCTACACAGCTCTGAGTTAAAAATCCATAAAAGATTTTGCAAAAAAGGAGAGACATGTTTTAAATGGATCACTCTGGCCTCCAATGTGGAAAACAGTGATGATCCGGACTAAGGTGGCAGCAGTGGAGATGATGATAATTGACTGGATCCTGTTTTTTGTTTTGAAAGTATTTTTTTAACTAATAGATTTTATTTTTGGAATAATTTTATATTTTTTTAAAAATTGAGGGGCTACCCTGGTGGCGCAGTGGTTGAGAGTCTGCCTGCCAATGCGGGGGACACGGGTTCGAGCCCTGGTCAGGGAAGATCCCACATGCCGCGGAGCAACTAGGCCCGTGAGCCACGACTACTGAGCCTGCGTGTCTGGAGCCTGTGCTCCGCAACAAGAGAGGCCGCGACAGTGAGAGGCCCGCGCACCGCGATGAAGAGTGGCCCCCACTCACCGCAACTAGAGAAAGCCCTCACACAGAAACAGAGACCCAACACAGCCAAAAAGAAAGAAAGAAAGAAAGAAAGAAAGAAAGAAAGAAAGAAAGAAAGAAAGAAAGAAAGAAAGAAAGAAAGAAAGAAAGAAAGAAAGAAAGAAAGAAAGAAAGAAAGAAAGAAAAGAAAGAAAGAAAGAAAGAAAGAAGCAGGGCTGTCAGGTTAGCTGTCATCTCAGCTGCTTCTCCTAACCTTTAAAAAAAAAAAAAAAATTGAGCAGAAAATATAGTCAGAAATACTGTAGCTACTACCACTTAGAACTTAACTTCTACAAACTTCTATTTATCAACTAAATATCAAGAAACTCCAGCTATATAAAAATCAGTTACTATATAAAAATCAGATGCATCCACCATCATATGTGACAGTAGATCCAGTCTCTGTGCACACAGCTGCTATCTCAGTTGTTTCCTACTGACTCTAAATCTGACTCACGATTCCAATCCACATGCATAATACTAGCTTTAAGAATCTGGGATATAGAATATTTCAGTCATCATCCTCCAGAGCAGTGGATTGGATGTTAAGTCAATCTTTGCTTCCTACTCTAAGTCAGAAGAAAGGTATGGCTTCAAACACTACTCAGACTTTTAAAGTAAGTGCCACGAGATCATGAGATTAATGACGGAAATAAGGTGGACTAAGAAATATCAAAATAATAATTTAAAATGCATTTTCTTATTTATGTGCTCTGAAGTTTCCTAGGTTGTGGGTACAAACTCCACCTATGTATTTATTAAATTTGAATTTTTCCATTTCTATGCACTCACCAGCTCACGTAAAAGCCCTTCCTTCTGCAATATTTTCTACAACATTTCTGGAAGTTTTTTCAGAGTTAAAAAAAAAAAAAAGCTTCTGTCACTCACTGCTCCCATTTTCTACAATCTACCCTTCTGCCACTACCTTCCTTCTCCTGCAAAATGCAGATTGCTGCACCCCAACCCATGGGGACACTTAATATTCCTGTGCCCCAAGGGAACAGCAGCCTCTTTCAAAGTGGAAAGACTAGCTCTATCCCAGATGCTTCACACTCCAACTTCGGTCAGTTTTAACAACATTACTTCTGGAACCATTAAAGTCTTGAAGAGATTTGTAAAATCACTTTTTAAAATTTAATCTGTTTCTCCTTGGAAAACACAGATATCAGTGTTGGGATGAACTCAAGTAGAATTCTCCAGTCCATTCTGAGAACAGTGATATTCCAGCTCAGTTGACGAATTCAGCTTATATACTTGGAATTTCCTACCTTATAAAGAATTTCCTCCAGTACACCTCGAACTCCTCCTCCAAGCTGGCGTCCATCAACTTCCTCCTAATGAGCCTACCACTTCACCAGCCATAGCAGCATATGCCTAAATCACAAATATAGACACAGATAAGATTTTACCAGTTGATTCCTTAGACCTCAGGTAAATACATTTCTTAAAAGAGCATCACCAGATTTGTTCTAATCCGGATTCTGACTCAGTTTTCCTTATCTAAACGGGCTTTGCCCACGTTCTTCCAATGGTTTCTGTCCTATACAGAGGTACTACAGATGAAAGAGACTATGTATTCATTTAAGCATTTAATAATATTAATTTAAGTAATTGATTAGTATTTACTGAGCATCTCATACACGTCTAGCACACATTCCTATAACTTCCATTCAAAATGCAATCACTAAATGCTCTGGATTGTGTCATTTTTCTCGCCATATCATTTTCCCTGGCTCCTTTCCTTTTTGAGACTAATCTAGTTAAAAATTAACTAATACTAACAATACTTATTGATCACTTTTTATGTACCAAGCACTGGCCAGGTCTTAGGAGACCTGTTGGGATCTGAAGGTGAACCTGGGAGGGATGAAAGAAAATCAGAACCTTGTTCAGTCAAAGGGAAAAAGCAGTAAGGAATAAATAGGTTTCCACATGTACTCAATGATAGACTATTTGAAAGCTATACTCAAAGACCTGCATTATATTCATTTTTAAAATAAATGATTGTTTGGCTTCTAGTTACAAAGACTCAATAGTGGCTTAATTTATTTCCTCAAAGTTTTCCAAAATCATTTATTCTTTCGTTACTTCCTTTCTATATTATTTTCTGTGATTGGCTAATTTAAGAATCACCTTGTTGAAGGTCTATAAAGTAGTCAGTTAACAACAATGGTTGTTATCCTAAGTTATTTATCAGAAACAAAAACTGAGGACTTCTTTTTGCCTTTTGGTTATTTTAAATACCTTCTAAAGATTTTGATTCAGTAGGTCTGGGTAGGGCCCAAGTATCGATATATTTTTAAAGTTTCCATGGATAATGCTGATGCATGAACCCTCTTCCCAGTGATGCCTACTGGTTTCCAGCAAATTGAAGGGGAAGAAAATAAAAGCGTCCAGGGTCTTCTCAACTTACATAGTTTATATACATTCTCTTACCATATTAAAACAAAACAGAAACACCCCATGACTTTCCCTGAACTGAGAAGATATATTCCACAAATACTTTCTCAAATGAACATTAAATTCCTACTTAATTACTGTTTTTCAGTAATAGGTATCATGACATCCCTGTTCTTTACTTTTTTTTAACTTTGCAATGCTTGAGTTTTTAAATGCCCTTTATTCTGGCTGTCCCTGAAGACAACAGGAAAAGCCAAATGAAGTAATCCATCTTAAGATGGGCACGGTCTTCAAAGACAAGCCATGTCTCTGGAACAGGAAAAAGTCCATGTGTTTTTCTATCTCTTTGTCCTTAGTTGTTTTAACTATTAATTATACCTGAAATGTTCTCTTTGGGTATTTGAGATACCCCAGAAGTGAGTTCTTCCAGCAGCGCTCTGTTAAGAATGACTGGAATAATAGTTTTACAAAAATCTAATGATTAAGTATTCTCTTCCTATCACTTTTGAGTTGTCCATAGGCATATATGTAAGTTTATATATCACATAGATAGATAGATGTTTACATTTTATATATATATATACCTATCCATCTATATTTATCACAAAAGCATACAGATAGGTGGCAGTACACATATATATGTATCACACAAATGAGCGCGCACGCGTGCACACACACACAAACACACACACACACACACATCTCTGTGTATCCACAATGGATGCCAAGATACCAGACTCAACAAAGTGCCCAATTAACAGTTACTGAATAGATACATTAATGGATAAATGAATGAAATTGCCTTAGAAAGTGCTGACTTTCAAAAGGACACACACACACCGAGTTCCTGCTGTATCTGGTGTGCAAAGGCTCTATTTTAGGTCTCATCCCAGGCAACAACAAAGGGACATAAAAAGACCTCATGTGTATGTGCAGCTTCAGATCATAGTAACATTTGGGCCTTCTGGTTGTTTTGTTTTGTTTCTAATTATTAGAGTTTATTTTCTAGAGGAGCTTTAATTTTATAGAATATTGAGCAGACAGTACAGAGAGTTCTCATATACCTCCTCATCCCCTCTCATAATTAACTTAATTATTAATATCTTGCATTAGTGTGATACGTAAACTACAATTGATGCATCAATATTGACACATTATTATTAGCTGAAGTCTGTAGTTTGCATTAGGGTTCACTCTTTGTGTTGTACATTCTATGAGTTTTGATGTATGTGTAACGACCTGTATCCATCATTACATTATCATTCAGATCAGTTTCACTGCCATAAAAAAAACTGCTGTGCTCCACCTATTCATCCCTTTCTCCAACCACTGATCTTTTTACTGTCTCCATAGTTTTGCCTTTTCCAGAATTTTGTATAGTTGGAATCACACAGGATGTAGCCTTTTTCAGTTTGGCTTCTTTCACCAATCAATATGTACTTCAGGTCCCTCCATGTCTTTTCATGACTGGAGAGCTCATTTCTTCTTATTGCTGAAAAATATTACATTGTATGGCTATGCCACAGATTGTTTATCCATTCATCCATTGAGGGACATATTTGTTGCCTTAAAATTTTAGCAATCATGAAAAAAGCTACTATAAACATTTGTGTGCAGGTTTCTGCATGGGCACAAATGTCTGAAAAGACATTCCACCAAAGTAGATATATAAATAGCAAGCAAGGGTATGGAAAGATGCTCACCTTGCATGTCATAAGCAAACTGCAAATTAAAACAACAATATACCACCACACAGCTATTAGAATAGCTAAAATCCCAAACACTGTCAACACCAAATGCTGGCCAGGATGCAGAACATCCGGGAGGGGAATAAGGTCCAAGATGGTAATCACTGCAAAATAGAAGATTTTGATACAGCTGGGTAACTGTGTCACCAAAGAGCTACACCCAGAGAACAAATTTAATGAGCTATAAATGTACCAACCCAAAAGTGACAATAAGGATATTTGGAAGTCTAGGAAGAAAGAGAAAAATGAATTATATCTGAGAAAATGAATTGCAAACCAGTATTTGTACAATTATTTCAAACCACCAATGTGGTACAAAAAATCCTTAAGGAGAAAATTTAATCTAAAATGGCCTCAGATTGGTAGGACCCCTTACGACTGGCATAAGCAGACTCAGATTATCTCCAGAAGAATGCAAATTGAATCCAGGCCAGCAGGGTCTACAAAATGCTTTGGATTGTAAAAGGCAATTTCAGAGATGTTAAAATGTTTTAAAAATTACTTTTCAGAATTATGGAATTTGGTATATCTGTTTGCTACAACACATTCTTTGCTATTCTGAGAGAGCTGCTTTACTTATTTCTTAGATTAATATGCGAAGCATGCATGCATTATTTTCCAAGAAGGATCATCAGGTTATACAATGACAATCCATTTGACTAACTTAATGGATACTTCTCTAATGCTTCATCTCCACGTAACATTTAAAAGGTTTTCCATTCCATCTGTCTTAAAACTCATTTTCTTCTTTGGCTTCTCTCACATTCCTCTCTGGTGAATATCCTCTATTTGCCTGACTATTTCTCAGTTTCTTCAACTCAGAACCCTTCTCTATCAACTGGCCTTGAAGTATTCTTGTTCCTTAGAGTTCTAGCCTCAGCCATTCTCACTCCCACTCCACATTATTCAAACCCGTTAGTTCAAATGTTAATGGAACACATTGCTAATCATCAGGGAAATACAAATCAAAGCCACAATGAGATATCACCTCACACCTGTCAGAATAGTCTCATCAAAAAGAACACAAATAACAAATATTGGGAAGAATGTGGAGAAAAGGGAACCCTCTTGCACTGTTGATGGGAATGTAAATTGGTGCAGCCCCTATGGAAAACAATATGGTGTTTCTCAAAAAACTAAAAATAGAACTACTGTATGACCCAGCAACTCCACTCCTGGGTATATATATGGAAAAAAACACCCCGGTGTTCATAGCAGCATTATTTACAATTGCCAAGATATGAAAGCAACCAAAGTGTCCATCAACAGACAAACGGATAAAGATGTGAGATACACACACACACACACACACACACATACATATATATACACACACAATGGAAAACCACCTAGCCATAAAAAATAATGAAATTTTGCCATTTGCAGCAACATGGATGGACTTGGAGGGCATCATGTTAAGTGAAGTAAGTCAGACAAAGAAAGGCAAATATTATATGATATCAATTATATGTGGAATCTAAAAAATACAACAAACTAGCAAATATAACAAAAAAAGAAGCAGATTCACAGATACAGAGAACAAGCTAGTGGTTACCAGTGGGGAGAGGCAAGGGGGAAGGGGCAATATAGGGGTAGGGGATTAAAAGGTATAAACTATTAGGTATAAAATAAGCTACAAGGATATATTGTACAACACGGGGAATACAGCCAATATTTTATAATAACTATAAATGGAGTATAACCTTTAAAAATTATGAATCATTATATTGTACACCTGTAACATATAATATTGTATGTCAACTCTACTTCAATATAAAAACATTTTAAAAAATGTTAATGGAACCCAAATATCTATGTCCACCCAAGACCTTTTTTCAAGTTTTCTTTTAAAACAACAAACTGAATATTTCAGAGTAACTTCAAATTCCAACATTTCTAAAACAACATCCATTCTTCCAGTTCAAGCTGTTTTTTCCTGGGTGTCTCATCTTTGTCACGTTTTCAACATTGAACTGAATAGGTCAAATTAGAAACCCAGAAGTCATTTTTATTCTTCCTTTCCCTTGCCTCTCATACAATTAACTTAACTGAAAATCCTAATATTCTTTATTAAAATGTTTCTCATCCATGAACCAACTATTCCACCCTAAATCTTGTGACATTGTCACTCATTCCTAAACTAATGCAGTTACTTACCTGTTTCTTTCTGGCTCCAGCTTCAGTCCCTTACATCCATAATTAATTCCCTGAAGATGCGAAAATAAGGAGCCACAAATCAGGTGGCTTAAACAACAGAAATTTATACTGCCTCATAGTTCTCGAGGCTGGAAGTGCAAAATCAAAGCATCAGCAAGATTGATTCCTTTCGAGGGCTATGAGGGAAAATCTGTCCCAGGAGTCTCTGGTAGCCTCAGGCATTTCTTGGCTGGTAGATGGTGTTCTCTCTGTACCTTCACATCACCTTCCCCTTGCACTGAATATGTGTCTGTTTCTGCCTAAATTTCCCCTTTATAAAAGGACACCAGTCATACTGGATTTGGGTCTACCCTAATGACTTTTATCTTAACTTGATCATCTACAAAGGCTCTATTTCCAAATAAGGTCACATTTATAGATACTGGGGATTAGAAATTTAATGTGTTTTTTTGGGGGGAAACAGAATTCATTCCATAACAGTTGCCAAAAGGTATCATTATAAAAGAGGCCACAGCATATTCATCCCTTTCTTAGCTCCTCATGACTACTTAATACAGACTACTTTCTTAGGATAAATTATGTAAGGCCGTTCCCATTCTGCTCCCAGCATACCCTGATGCTTTGACTCTTCTGGGCTTTGCTGAAATCACACTCCACCTGAAATCTTTTTTCCTTCTGGTTGAAATTTTACTTAACTTTCATAACCGAACTCATATGATGTATTCTCTAAAGAGAGTCACTTGATTCTCTGAGTCCCAATTAATCATCTGCTATCCCCTCTCCCATGGCATTTATTTAAACCTCTTAAAATTAAGATTCACTAAGCCTGACTTCTTGAGTTCTCTTATGAGTCTTTTATTCTCATTCTTAGATAGATTCTACTGTATTTCTTTTAATACACCAATGTCATGTGAACAATAGATATTCAAGAATATCTGATTTAATTGATCTACGTTTCAAAGTAGATAAATCTGTGCCTCCTCAAACTTTCAGACCTGACAGAATTGCAATGCCATTGATGAAAATGGGAAAGCTAGAGCAGCCTCTTTGTCAGAATTATGGGTACCTGTTGAATATGTCATGGAATTTACATCATCTCTATAAATGTGAGAGTCTAATTCATCATATAAAATCTCCAAGGGGAGAATATTAACAGAGTAACCAGGGACTACTCAGCTTTGGGAAACTCTATGTGGTAGAAGAAGAAATAATTGCCAAAACTAGATAAAGTGAAGAAATGATGATCAAAAGAAAGCCATGATATAAATTTGATAAGTATTGTTTCACATCTTAGTTCTAGACTATAGAATGTAGATACCACAAAATTGGAAATATAGGCTAATATATCGACAAAGATAGGTAGGTAACTTGCTTGCATAGGAAACGTTCGAAAAGGTTTCAGTAAAAATACATGTACAGATTTTTTTTTTAACTAAGGAACATTGTTCTTCCAACTCTCTGCCTTAGAAACTGAAGTAGTAACAAGGAGAATATTCTCCTCAAGATCTTGGCCTGTTTTTTCATTTTATCTATTTTAGTTCTCATGTTAAATCATAACATTTAGCTGAGCTTTAATGTTCGCACTTAAGATGAAAACCTAAAGTGCACATTTAATGAGAATGAAATTCTTAAATCATACTACTTTATGATGCATGATTTAAGAGTTTCATTACAATTAAGTATATGTATAAAGCTATAATTATTGCCACTCTGTCTTTCTATTTATACTTTTACCCTCCCCAAAAGGCTTAATGAGTTTATTGGATAATTTTGGGAGATGAAACCTAAATCTTACAGCTTCTTTATTTCATTTGAAATTCTAAATGCAATGTTTCACCTTTGTCATTTGGTTACATAATGGATAACACAGTTAATCCATCTTTCCTTGATGATAATTCTGGCCTTTACTTAAAAGGTATCATAATTTAAATGCTATAAATCTAACTAGTAGATGACAATTTTTTTTCGCTAGGATTATGGCAAGGCAGCTTGAGAGTAACCGATGAGTTTCTATCACCATCTGCCAAGAGCAGAGGCGCATTCCTCTATGGTTCTCTTCTTAATGGGAAAATGAGCACGTTTATATACATCTCTGGCTAATTTGGGGCCAAATACATCTCTTAAGAATCTTTGCTTCCTTTTAGAGAGTGTTAATTCTGAGGCAATTATTGTCTGACAGGTGGAAAGCGCAAGTGAAACCACAGCTGCAGTCCCTTAAATGATGCCTATAAACAATTGGAAATAACCTCAGATATTTCCATGATCTTACAAGAAGTGGTTGTCAGCAAGTCATTGCTGCTCTATCCTAGTGGGAAAGCCCTGAAGGCAGCAAGTGATGTTTTTTTACATGTTGCCAGACTATAAAATACACTGTGGTCTTGTTTGCTGTTCCCAATGACCTGCCGTTGTGGAATTCTCATTTGCTTCTTTTGGGGATTGTGGTCAGCAGTTTTACTTTTGAAATCTGTCACCTTCTCTATAATGCATAGAATCTCATGATTCAGTATATTTTAGAGAAAAAAGTGTTCAAAAATTCAGAGAGGTATACAATTTGAAAATAAAAATAAATGTTACATTTAAAAGAGAAATAGTTCTTTATGATCTGATGAAAATAGATGTCACCTAAAATTCTGAAAAATACTAAAATTATATATAAGTATGTAAATTATTAAACACATTTAATAGAGTTCTAAGTATCTTCTTTAATGCAAAGAAAAATATAAACTTGAAGATTAGAGAATCTCAAGATATTTAAGCATTAACGCTTGTATTTGAGATCAAAGAAAAATGACAGATTCTGTGAGTAATTAGTCTTTAATATCTTGGTAAGTCATTCAAGAACCTGTGACCTTTTTGAATGTATAATAATAGTTATCAATATGGGCAGTAGTTGAAATTCTCTGAAAGGATGGAAGGAAAACTGTAGCAATATGGCCGCTTAGGAGCTTATATTTGGTGTTACTTGTTAAGCATTAACAATCCTCATTAACTACATTAATAAGATGCTAAACTTCTGTCCTAATTACTTCTATGTCCAGATTGTAACTCTAGACAAGATGAATTAGGAAACGGGCAATTGACCCTGAAATTTGATCCTGAAGACCCGCTCTTTTTGGGTCATTCTATGAAACAAAGCACATACTGTCATGATTCAGCAATCTTGCCCTGGGGAATTAGTAATAGGGGGGACAATTTTTCCTTTCTTGTTTAAGGAGATTCTATCTTCCTTTCTCCAAAATGCTCTAATTCCCTTACCCAAAGGAATTGGTCTGCAGTAGTATAATACAGGAGAAGAATTAACAGTGGCTTTGTGAGTTTTCCTCTAGCCTTGAGCATGCCTGAGAATTCTGACCCTTGGAAACTCATACAAATTGCTAATAACTTACTTATACCATATCCACAATAAGGACTTATGTACCAGACCTCTCACCTGCCATCAAGTAACAAGCAACTCAAGTCAATGAGATGCAGCTACAAAGAGCTAGTCACACGTGTGTGAAGGGACTGCAAGACTAGTCATGCCAGTCACTGTGGGGTCTGTGACTAGTTAGATATAAAAGCTAAGACTTTTTAGAGATAGTGATTTCCTAAATCTCAAGTACTTTACACATTCTCAGAGAAGCCCATGTGAATTATGCATTTGATTGTCAACTCATATCCTAAACCAGTGCTGCTAGTGGTACACAGTACTTTAATATATGACTTCTTACCTTAGAAAGAATTCCTCCACTTTACAAAAACTGTATTGTTATGTAGGTATTCGAAATTAAAGATACAAGGATGAAAAACATAATGCTTGCCCTCAAAATAATTTCTAGTGGACAGATAAGCGAATTAATTGCAGCTTAATCAATGTTAATAATAGAAACTAGCACAGGATATTTGGTGGCAATGTGTTTGGGGTTTACATATTGTCAGAATGGGGAAGAGAGGTGTTAAATACTGCTCCTCCCCAAAACTACACTGGCTCTGGGTGTTGAAGGAACAGGATTCATCTAGGAGGAGCATGAAAACGGCTCTGTTGGCTGCGAGAATTAGATTGTTCAAAGCACTTAGATACACACGCTTTGTTCAAAGAACTGCAATTTAGGATTAAGGAATTAAAAAGAAGAATTAGGAGCTCTAGGCAGCTGTATCATGGAGGATGTTTTTCACATGTTAAAGAAATTGGGCACTGCCATGTAACAAATTGAGAGATATTAAATAATTTTAATTAGGTAACAAGGATATCATTTTGGAGAAGGTAAAGAAAACTAAAGTCACCTTAGTTATGAGGAATCCATGATAAGAAATCCCATTGTAAAACTACTGCATAAAAGAATTATTTAAAAATAACTTTTTATCAAATTTAAACTAAAGAAAGAATTATTTTACTAATTTCTAAACATTTAATGTGACGTGTTTGTGTAAGAAAATAATGATGGCAGTGTTAGAGTACACAAGATAAAATGCATATTGTTATTTCTCAGAAATAATATTTTATAATTTCTATAAATAAATATACTATATACCACTTCCATCTATAAATAGGTACCTTTACTTTTGTTCTTACTCATACCTTGCAGGATATTCATAACTCAAGAGGCACAGGAACAAAAAAGTTTGGTGGTGTTCTGTTGTTTTGGAGACTTTAATTTTGTTCCTTTTACAAGAAATAGACCTCAAGTGTAAAAACAAAGAAAATTTGATAATCAAAGGTTGGAAAAATATATAACACATGGACACTAATCAAACTTTGTTTAACAATATTTATCAGACACAATCGACTTTAAGACAATAAGCATTATTAGAGATAAAATGGGACATTTAAAAATAGTAAGTGTTCACTCACCAAGAATACACAACAATTCTAAATTTGGAGACATTAATGTTAATTATCAGAACTAAAAAGGGAGCTTCAAATATCCCCAAACATGAGAAACACACAATTCTCAAGATGTCAAGGCATCTGATAAAACAAGATGAAATATCTGTGAGGTATAGAAAAATTGAACAAAATGATTAAGGAACATGATCTAATTGGCAAATATAGAACAACTCAATAACTTAAGAATATATACTACTCCCGAATCCATGTGGGGCATTACCAAAGTTAGCCATATACTGTGTCATAATGCTAGTCTCAACAAATCTCAAAAGATTGAAATTAAGGGGGCTTCCCTGGTGGCGCAGTGGTTGAGAATCTGCCTGCCAATGCAGGGGACACGGGTTCGAGCCCTGGTCTGGGAAGATACCACATGCCGCGGAGCAACTGGGCCCGTGAGCCACAGCTACTGAGCCTGCGCGTCTGGAGCCCGTGCTCCGCAACAAGAGAGGCCGTGACAGTGAGAGGCCCGCGCACCGCGATGAAGAGTGGCCCCCGCTCTCCGCAACTAGAGAAAGCCCTCGCACAGAAACGAAGACCCAGCACACCCAAAAATAAATAAATTAATTAAAATAAAAAAAAAAGATTGAAATTAAGCCAAATCTATAACAAAAATGTATCTAAAAATCTCACCAAATCTTTAGAAGGTAAGCAATGCACTTCTAAATAATCCATGGATCAAAAACAAAACAAACAAATAAAGAAACACTACACTGACTTCAGACAATATTTTAACTGAATGATAAAGTATGATATATCAAAACTTACAGGATGTCGCTTACCCCATACTTAGAAGGAAATGTCTAGTCTTAAATGTATGTATTGGAAATGAGCAAACACTAAATAAAAATAACATAAGTATCCATCTCAAAAAGTTAGAAAGAGAAAAGCGAATGAAACCCGAGAAAAATAGGATGAAATGGATAATAAAGATGAGAGCAGAAATTAATAACAATAAAAAAATCAAATTGCAATAGAGAAAATAAGAAGCTAAAAGTTGTTTCTTTCAAAAGACCTAATACATTTATTTTTGGAGGCCACTCTAACTTTGATACAAACACCAAACAAAGAATATTGCAAGATAAAAAAGCTAAGAAACAAAATCCTCTCAAGAACAGAAATGCAAGTATCGTAAACACATTTTTAACAATTAAAATCCAGGATTGTATAATATAGGACTATACCATGACCAAGTTGTGTTTATCTCAGGTATGTATTGGGATTTGACATTCCAAAATCAGTCTATGAAATTCACAATGCATGACAGAATAAGAAAAACCACCTAATCTCATAAGCATTTCATAAAATTCAACATCCTTTATTTATAAATACATGTAAAAAATTAACGATAAGAGGAAAACTTCCTTAATCTTATAAAGAGTACCTACAAAAAACTACAGTATGCATCACATTTCATGAGGAAACATCAAAAACCTTTCTCCTGAAGGAGAAAAGGATATCGACTATGACCACGTTACTGAACACTGAACTGGAAGTCACAGACTAAGCAATAAGAAAAGAGAAAGAAGTAAAGGTAATAATGATTGCAAAGTAAGAAATAAAACTTTCCTTTTTTGAGACAACATAGAAAGTAAGAAAGCATCCAGCGATAAGATTGATATGTGAAAATTATTTTCTATTACTGGCATTTAAAAATAAAAATTTAAAAATATCAATTGCAATAGCAATAAAAAGCACCAAATAGTTATGACTAAGTCTAAAGAAATTTGTGAAAGCCCACCACAAAGAAAACTGCACAGCTTCTCTCTCTCTCTCTTTTTTTTTTTTTTGTAGTCGCGTATCGGTCTCTCTCATTCTTCAATTGTGCTGTTTAGAAATCAGACAATATCTGACAGACTCACATCAACTTGTTTCTCCAATGCCTTAAAATACATTTTTGTTTGTTTGTTTTGTGTTCAGTATATTACCCGGTTTTTCTAATTGTACTTTGAGAGAGAAATGCTCTCTGCTAGATAGATGGATAGTCAAAGAAGCAGAAGTCAAAGAAGTTTTCAAAAATCTCCTTCATACCAACAGAAATATCTTTCCTTTTTATATGTTCATCACAGAAAGTTAGCTCATGCCTGATATGAGAACATTTAATAAGGTACTTTGTATTTACCCTTTAAATAAAGAAAGTTAATTGTGTAGTTGACGGAGTTTTACTTGATTAAAGGTTAAATTATCAATTAAATGCTTCTCATATTCAGGCACCTATTTGAATACAAACACTAGCTTTTATTCAAACACTCCGTTCACTCTTGAAATTTCACAATAACACCTGAATGAAAATACACGAAAGACTAAATTTAAAACTCAATACTTAAATGTTGAACTGAAAGATAAGTTAATACTATCTTCTCCATTACTTTTCACTGCTCTAAAGAGATATTTCTCTTGTTCATTTGGAATACACTTATGTGAATAGAAAATCTATGGTATAATCTGCCACAACCCTGTCCTGCAGAGTTAATATGTAAGAGAAGTTTTGAAAATGCATGGCCTGAGGAGCACTATCACCTACTCCTTGACTTTCCCACAAGGCCTCCGCTCTGATACCCCTAGGCTTGGTCTTAGTGTGTTCACTGTTTAGTTGTAGGAGGAGGAGGACTGGCAGTTAAGAATGATGTAAGAAAAATATATTCAAAATGAATGTTGAATAAATCAGAAAGAATAGTTCTTAAGCTGTTCTAATGGATAGGTCCATCCTGTCCTGAAATTTGGAGCATCCTACATCTTCTGCAGACATTCTGAAGCTCAGGATGTAAAGCACCAGATATCCCCAAAGTCCAAATTACTTCATTTACTGTTAATGACCAGACAAGTCAATAGCATGGAATTTTTGACACATCCTTCCTTGTATGAAGTCAACAAAAGTTACCTCTTGTAAGTGAGGTTGAAATAGGCCACATATGAATTTCTGTATTTACTGAATGATGCACCTTTGAATAATAGGGTGGAAAGCTGCTAAATCAAGTGTTCTTTCATATACCGCTTGCAGTTGATTAATTGGCACAGACTTCAAGAGACCAGTGTGGCTATGTGAATGTTTTTCTAACAATTGCACATCTACAAGTTTATAATAAAGAGACAACAAGAGATATATAAAAGGCTAAATGCACAAAGATGTTCATTATAAAACTGTATGATGCAATAAATGTAAAAAATTTAATGTGCAATAACAGCAAATGATTAATTACTTTATGGTAAATAATTATGATGGAAAAGTTTATCATTGCTAAGATGCCATTAACAAAAATAGCTTTAATGGCATGGAGAAGTGTAAATACTACAATGTTAAGTAAAACCACACAATAAAAATGTCAGTTACAAGTTGATGGTTCTATTAATATAGATATATATTGTGTATATACAGAGGAAAAATTATTGGTTTCAGTACATGAATACACATCAAAATAAAGATATTCAAATATTAGCTTCAATTTTCTTTGGGTGATAAAGATGCCTCTAGGAGGCATCTTATAGCATGTAATCTTATAGCTCTTTCGTCTACTATAGATGAGATCTCAGCACAGAACTTAACATCGGGAAATACAATTAGGATTTGTAATGGTTTCTAAGACTAAGGACTCTGTAAGCCAAAAAATGTAATATTACTTCTCCATTACTCATTTTGTGAATGACAGACATTGTTTATATGGTTTACATGATACTGTTTAAATGGAACCCAGTATTCTCAAGTTTAGAAAGTCACAGTATAGACTAGCTAAAATTTTACAACTAAACTGAGAAAAGTTAAAAATTCCTGCCAGGGAAAAACGGATTTGGTTTGTTTACTGAAGCAAAAGCAGATAGAGTTTCTGTTTCCAGGAAAATATTATTTAATAGGAAGACCCCACATGTATCGGTTTCTATGCCTTACGTGCACATATAAACTGCCAATTTATACTTTTAGAGTTTACCGTCAGAATATTTTCAAGTTGAAATGCATAATGAAAAATAAAATATGACCAACATTTTCGAAATGTAATGCCCATGGCCAAAATGCAATGGTAAAAATCATGAACAACTCTCCTGTAATGCTGTTTTCTTTTTCTCTTTCATTTCTTATTTCTTCATTTCTTTGCACTAATTCAATGCACTTGACTCAGATACCTGAAGCACAGAACTGAAAGAATAACTCAGAGACTGAGATTTTTTTTTTAGGTGGCAAGTATTATAGATGCAATCCAGGGGCAGATAATCAGAGGAGAGGCGGTGCTGGGCTGCTAACATCTGTGTGCCTACAGTGCGCTGGAGGAGGCTTAGGGAAGGGCGTGGCACTTTAGAATACGGCTTAACACTCCTTAGGTGTGCTGCCTCCTCATCACCTCGTCATATGTAACACCACCTCTGTTTCATATCATACTCCAGTCGAGGCAAAACTGTCCTATTTCTAACAACATGCTACACATATTTCATCCTTATATTTTGATTAGACTCTGCACAGAATGTTGCGCTACCTGTATTGCTCCTTCCTTGGCCCACGGTTCAGTGTAGCAAACCCATTAAAATCAGCCCAGGCTTTGTTTGAAAGTATTGCATGACTACGACTGCCGCCAGTAATTGAGGGGTCATATCTTGGAAAACTAGGGAAGCATACTGAGGTAACTACAACTTAATGCATGCCGCTTTGCCCTTGGGATGCTTACCAAGTCTTAGAGTAAGGCAAACAGCTAAGAAGTGCTACAAATGATTTCTTCTAACAGGTGAAAAATCCAGTGGAACTTGAAGCAGTCTCTGAGAAATTCAGAGACAAATACTGAGTTGGGGACAGCCAAGGTATCCAGAAATTGATGAACTGAGATCCCCAAGAAAGGGTAACACAGAGAAGTGAAACAGACACTCCACACTGGTTTTTCCTTTAAGACATTTGCCAGGCATAAGGGACTAAGAAACCAAGCAGAAGTATCTGAAATGCAAAGGAGAGATTTTTGGATAGCTCACTGTACTGGGAATATAAAAATTGGGGTCCAGAAATCACTAAATAGGAGAAAGCCTGTACAAATTCCAGAGGGCACATTTGCAATTTTTAGAGGGCTAAAAAAACAGGAGTGAGGCCAAATCCAAGGAGACACAACAAAAAACAAGAGAGAGAGAGAGAGAGAGAAAGAGAGAGGCTGGAAGGGAGGGAGGGGGAGAGACAGAGAGACAGAAAGTGAGAGAAAGAGGAGGAGGAGGAGGAGGAGGAAGAAGTGAGGGAGAGAAGGAAAAAAGGAAGGAAGGAAGGAAGGAAAAAGGAAGAAAGGAAGAGAGAGATAGAAAGAGAAGAGTGGAAGGAAGGAAGAGAAGAGTGGAAGGAAGCAAGGAAGGAAGGAAAGAAAGAAGGGAAGGAGGGAAGGAGAGAGACTCCAAAATCAGCCATCAGCCAAATCTGTCTTTAATTGGATTGGGGTGATCTACTCCTCTGAGTCTGGCAAATGATGATGTAAATTATCTTTGGAGAAAAACAGAAGAAACATATTCAAATACGGTATTCAAAAACATATTCAAAAACAAATTCTAATACGGTGTAACTAGTGTCCTAGGCTGGAGAAGAGAGAGAAAGGGAAAGAAAAATATTTGAAGAATTTATGGTCAAGAACTTTCTAAACGGACAAAAGTCATCAAGCCACAGATTAAGGAAATTCTACAAAACTCAAGTAAATAAATAAGAAAACTACACCAAAACACATCATAGCAAAATTGCTGAAAACCAAGGACAAAGATAAAAATATCTTAAAAGCAGTCATAGGCAAGAAAATCATATGTTTTCTTCAAAGGTATGTAATTAAACTAGCAGCTGATAAAATAATATCTTTAAAATGCTGAAACTATTGCTAACCTAGATTTCTAGACCTAGCAAAAATTTCCTTCAGAGGTAAAGAAAATAATGAATTTTTTTTCAAATAAGATAAAATAAAATAATTTTTGCCAGTAGATCAATATTAACAAAATTTTAAGCATACACTACACTATTATTACTACAGGTACAATGTTGTACAGCAGATCTCTAGAACTTATTCATCTTACTTAACTGAAGCTTTATACCCATTTATTACCAACTCCCAATTCCCCCCTCTCCCCAGCCCCTAGAAATCACTCAATATTTTAAAAAATCACTAAAATGAGTTCTCATGCAAAAGGAAAATGATCCTAGAAAACAAACAAACAAACAAAAACCACGTGGAAATTCAGAAAAGAATAAGGCAATCAGAAAAGATAAATATTAAGGTAAATCTATATGAATATTTACTGTACAAAATAATAACAGTAATTTTTGAGGGGTTAAATATATATAGCATATATACTTCACATTATAATTTTAATCTACAAAAAAACTGAAAAAAGTGTACATAATAAAAAGCAGTAGCAATTAATGTATTTGCTTTGTAGAATTTGCTGACTCTGAAAGCAGTGGGTTGTGATTCCTCTGTTAGAGCTACATTGCTGAATACTTGTGAAGCTAACAACACAGAATATATGGATCCGTGTTGAAGATTTAATATTTGAAAATAATCATGAGTATATGCAGAATTTGGAGCCACATTACACTCAAATATGAAAAAAATACCTTCAAGTTTATTATAATAACTGTAACTGATAGTTATGGAAAACTCTTCATCATAGGATAAGAATATATGTGAAGCATTTACAAATTCTTACCTGGATCACAATACCTATCACTGTAATATATACACATCTTAGATGACATCTTTACAGCAACTTTCTATTAAAATGAAAAATATTAGAACATGCTTCACTTAAAAGGTAATTTGAATAATGAATACATACACTTTCTTAAGGTCACAATCAGTTGGTGGGAGAACTGGGATTATAACCCGTTTCTCCAGGTATATTTACATATAACACAAGATATGTCATTGAAAATTATTTGTTGCTCTGAATACTTAATCTGTTAGACTACCATAAATATATTTCAGTATAGGTAAAGTCTTTCCTCCTTGAATATCACTAACAAAACTTACATATGGACCCCTATTACAATATGGCTTTCTTGATCAGGTGATAAGGAAATTGACTCAAAGTTCTTTCAGTTTATCAATTTCCTTATTAAACCACAGTATGCAGAACTGAACACAACACTCCACATGTTGTTTGGTCAATTCATTGTTCTGGAAAATATGCTCTATTTACTGAACTCAGATGGCCTCTTAAATTTTCAAGCATTGCTTTCCATGCTTAACCATCAACACAGCTTTTTTATCATTGGTGTTCTGAAAGTCTGATGCTCTTCTAAAGATAATTTTGTCATTTATTGTGCTGTAGGTCAGGAACCTTGTTAATCTGAAAAACAATTTGTCATTCTCTTAAATAACTAAACTTGCAACTATCACGTGACCCAGCAATTGCATTCTTGGGCATACATCCCAGAGAAATGAGAACTTATAGCCACACAACAACCTGGACACAATTGTTCACAGCAGCCTTATTTGTAAGTCTAAAACAAGAATAATCAACCCAGATGTCCTTCAGCAGGTGAATGGTTAAAAAAAAAAAGGCTGCTGTTTTTTAACTCAGAAATGGGTGAATTGTTTTTGTTTGTTTAAATAAGTTGAATTTTTAAAAAACTGTTGTGCATCCATAGCAGGGAATACTATCCAGCAATAAAAAAAGAATGAACTATTGATACACACAACAACCTGGATGAATCTGTTAAGAAGTATACCGAGTGAATAAAGCCAATAACAGAAGGTTACATAATATATGATTTCATTTATATAATATTCTCTCAGTGAAAAATTTTAGAAACAGCCGATTCGTGTTTCCCAGAGTAAGTATGGGGAGAGGTATCGGGACAGGGAGGAAAGTGGGTGTGTAAACTGGGAGACCCTTGTGGTGACAGACCTGTTCCGTATCTTGATTGTATCAATGTCAGTATCTTGCTGTGAGATACTGTACTACAGTTTTGACAAATGTCATCTTTGGGACCACTGGGTAAGGGACGCATGGGCTCTCTTTGTATTATTTCTTCCAAGTGCTTGTGAATCCACAATTATCTTAAAATCAAAAGTTTAATTTAAAAAAGTAAAAGCATGTAGATTAAAAAAAACTCCCTGAAGCCTGGAGAGATAGATGGAACAATAACTGGAGATCACACACAGGGCCAGAATAACTCCTGTTCTCATCAGCCAGTGTGTGATATCTTGGGGCTTGAATAGAGCACTGAGTGTTCTGTGTCACTAGGGAGACAAAATTAGCCCTAAACTAAATGCCAACAAAGCTTAAAATCACGACACAAAATCATCAGACTGTTCCCAAAAATCTTCACTGCCTCCAAGAACAAAGAAAGCTCAAGAATATTTTTAGGAATGCAAAATATCCAGCATCCAACAAGCTAAAATATCTCGCATCCAATCAAAAAACACCAGGCATTAGTTTCTTCTATTCGTTCAGCTTTTTGTCTTCCTAGAATTTTTTGATATCTTTGAATCACTAATGACTTCCTCTGTTTTTTTTTTTTGTTTTTTGTTTTTTTTTTTCTAGTCTTGCTTTAATGAGCTCTTTCTATTCATACTTCCCCACTGAGGTAGAAAGCCCCAAGGAAACACCTTCCCTGCTCCATAATGGTATATTTATTTTTGTCATCCAAGTAATATATCCTCCACCTTCCTCAACTTGTATGAATCACAGATGTGATCAGCATGATAGACTTGAGAAATTATTTAGTAATGTATTAAATGGAGAATCAATACAAATATAATTGACAAGTAATATCAATTCCAATCTTTTTTTAACTAACTGGCCCAGATGTTGCTCATAATTATTAATTGCACATTAAGTTTTTGATCCATAGTTTATAACATTTACATTTTTTGTTCTAACTCTAATCTCTACAGTTAAAGTTTCAAAGTTGAGAGAGATTTGCACTTTTGAGAAGCTAAACATCCTCTATATTGCTCACAGGTAGCACCCAAGAGTGAAAAAAATTTTTAAATGAGCACAGTTGGAAGGGTAAATAAATAGAGCCTGCCTAATAATGAACTTCCTAGTGAACAATATTAACTTTAACTTTATCCCAAAATTAATAAGCAGACATTGGAAAGAGGTGATCAGATTTACATTTTCAAATTACTCTGAGGGGTGTACAGGATATATATTGGATAACTGAAGATTCCAAGCAGGAATGTTGGTGAAAAGGTTATTTGCAACTGTTATATAGTATTAGTATTATATAGTATATAGTATTACTACAATATAAGACAGTGGAAATATGTATAAATAGAAGTAAACAGAATCAAGAAGTTTGTAGGATATAGAATCATATAAGTTTACTTGAAGAAGAGAGGTACCTCCCTTGCCCAGGCTAAGGGGTGGCTTTGCAAGACAGAATTAAAAGAGAATATCACGGCGTGAATATTGAGATGGGCTTTGTACATATTGATTTCAGATGCCTGTGAGACATCCAGGTAGAGGTGGTTCCTGCATTTCAACGTCTATAGCATCTGTTATCAGGCTACTTATGAGAAAATCAAAGGAAACACTGAAGCCCTGGACAGCACTATATACCCACAGACTCATCATTTCTTCCTTGCCTTCTGTCTTCTGCCATCTGGATCACTGCTTTGACTTGTTTTACATTTCCTTGTACTTCTAGAGAACAATGTACATACGTTTGTGTTTAGAAAGTCTTGCACAAGCTCCTAGTGAACTTGCTCTGTTTTTATTGAATCTACAGCTGGAAATGTTAACTCACATTCAAACATGCATATATACACAGATATAGACACAGTTATGAGCATTTATTAGGCAAAAATGTTTAGATAGTTTATAATTTTCCTGGCTATAATTGAATTATTTTTGAAAAAAATAAGTGCAAATAATACTTTTCAGCTTTATTTGTATTTTATTGAAATATTATTAAAATATTAAACTAATAAATTAGTTTGTAAATTAGCAAAATATTATTAAAATATTAAACAGCTATGAAATTCATAACAGTTTAATGGCATCTCTACTAAAATGCTCCTTTCTTGTTGATGCTGACAGATAATTATACACATTTTTGGCACGCTTATTCCATTATTTAGGAAGGCACCAGATTATACTAATATTCAGCACATATGTCTCAATTTTGCTTATAAAGATAGCATGAAATATTTGTTAAATGCCTTGTTAGTATCCAAAAACATAATGCAGCTTTCATTGCCACATGTTGAATAACATTATTGAAATGAAAAAGATAAATGTGAAGCAAGTTGGTCTTAGAGTATTTTTTATATATAACTTTAATAATTAGAGCACATTGGTTTGGGTCCTCTGAAGGTCTTCATCACACACTGTTACTCCAAACCCACAGTTTTATTCCAGAAACATACTTGTACTTATATTTTAAACTGGTGACTAAAGCTTTATTCTGGCTACTTTTGAAATGGGTACAGCAGAATCTAATTTTTAATTTTTCTAACATTAGAGTAATGGTGACTTAAAGAAAAACACCAAAATGTACAATGCAGGAAAATAATTTCCTACAATGTAAATAAAGGCTATAATAATGTAACTGAATGAAGATACCGTATAAAGCATGAGACATAACAACATTCTCCCTGCCAGAAAGGCAAACCCTCCTGGCCTTTAAGTTTCATGAAGGCTTCACACTATGAAAGAAATCACCCAATAGGGGTGAGGACCATCAGATTCTACGGAAAGCTCTCTTTACTAATTTCACAAAGGCTTATTTTCAGCCTAGTGATACCTTCCCACCGTTCTGGAGATCTGGAAATGTGCCTTGTGCCTTTCTGCCTAAAGAACTCGTAAAAACCACAGACTGTAGGTAAGTGATAACTGTGACGATGACGTATTCAGGATCAATTCAAAAGTCCTTTCTCCTCTCTTTACATTCTCTCCATTTCACAGTTCCAAGATAAATATCTCTAAGCCAAGCCCAGTCTTCAGAGCTAAAAACTCTGCACGTCACATTTGCCTACTTAAGATTCTTCTTGGGAGTTGCATAGTCAGATATATTTTAAGTGTCCTAGAAAATAGTTTCCCATCCCTCTGAACCCCAATCTTTCACATAACAGTAAAAGCAACACCATTCTCACCCAATTGCTTAGGTGATTAACTCAAGAATCCTCTCTACATTCACCTTCTTCTCTAACTGTAGGTGTGATTAATTTCTCTCCATTTCTCTGCCTAAATCCCAGTCTAGTCCACCATCATCACTTACCCAGAACATGACAACAGTATCACGACTCATCTTTTTCTACTCACATTTCCCTCAGAAGTATTACCTACACAGTGGCAAGAATATTATTCTTAAAAATTTTTTACATCAATCTATTCCTCATAACCCTTTAAAAAATAACCCAAGTCTTCTGGTTGTCCTTAGAAAAAATATAATGCTTTATCTTGTCCTAAATTTTCTCTGTTATCTGTTTATTCCTACTCCATTTGATATCATTCAGCAGCCAGAATGATAAGACTTCAAATCTAAGAAAGACTGTTCCATCCTCTCGTTTAAAATCCTTGTTCTTATCTTTAATGTAATTCTTCTCCTCAGCACAGCACTTATAATTTTTGTTAGATGAAAGAAAAAATCCATCTTAATTGTTGCGGGGATTAAACAAAATGAAATAAGCATATTGCTTGGTATGGTGCTTAGCATATAGTAGGTGATCAACACTAGCTAGCAGTCTTGTATATCATACTATTATAAGCTCCATGACTGTCTTCTTTCTGTAAATATAAATACATGAGTTGTTATACTTGCCCTCATAAAGATGGAAGTCAGTGGTACTAGATATGTTTTAAATAAATGATAGTCTACAAAGACTAAATGTTCTTTTAATTTATGGAAAAGTATATTGACATATGCAGCATCTTAATCTCTTATTCTATATTGCACAAAGTTGATATATTGAAGGAGATTTAAGAGGAAATCTCTCTTGAATACTAAACAAGCAAAACCCAGTAAGAGTCTTCCTTTTCATGATAACCTAAATACAGGGATGTGAACACTGACATAAAAATCAAATTAGACAAATGTTTCCAGGATTTTGAATGTGTTCATAGCCCATACATTAACCCTGGCAATCTATCAGCTATCAAACAAGAAGCAAATATTGAACACTGTACAGTGATCTAAGGGAGAGAGGAAGATACTCTAAGAGAATTTATTATAATTGGAGATGTTTAAAAATCACTTTTCATAATTATTAAACACTTTCATATGACTGAGCTCTTTTCTATCTATCCCCACTCTGCTCTGAAACCAACTGGAATAAAGGTGAATGAGAAGCAGAGAAAAAATATATATGGACTAGCAAATACCTGTAACCCTATGTGCCATGTGAAAAGGACAACCAAGGGTACTAGGTGAACGGGACCACCACAGAGGACACAGAACCAGCAGATCTTTCAGAGCAGGTAGATCAAGAGGCCTCCAAAGTAGGAGCAAGACCAAGGATTTCATGCTCGGAATTCCAAAGCTGTGCTGCATGAACTTGCGGTGACAGCCTCCTTGAAACTTATTTAGCACTACTGAGAGACAGGGGCTGGCTGAGGGTATCCATATAAACAAATGCACAACTTTTGTAAAAAGCAGATTGCTGAGCTTGTAAAGGGAAGAAGAAACTGAGTAGCAAAATGCCCTGGACCTGCAAACTTTGTCATCTGAAAAGCATTAATGGCTAAATCATACTAGAAAAAAGTCTACACACAAACATGAAGACATGCATACACGCACACGCACGCACACGCACACACAAACACACACAAATGAACCACCATAGCTGTCATGGCTTCATCATGAAGCCCCCTAGATGTTCAGAAGAGAAACATATAAGAAACACAAGACAAAGACAATGCAAATCAAACAAGGATTTTGAAGGATGATTAAAAGAAAGAAATATTGAAAACATAATATAAAAAAAAGGTGAATATACACACGTGTGCGCCTAGACACGCACACACACATACATGTATGTTTGTAATCAGCAGTTCAAAGGGAAAAAAACAATTATTTGTTAAATATGAGACAAAGCTAAAACTGAAACAAGAAGTCTGAAAGTAATAGTATGGTTAAAGATATATCCAGAAAATGCAAACAAAAAGAAAACAAGAAGCATAATCTTACATCAACAGTTTGAACTGAAGGTGGAAAAATAAACTTTGCTGAAGAAAAAGAAGGGCACTCTAAAAATAAAGAGTAAACTGAATCATGAAAATCTATCATAAGTATTTTTCTTTCAAATATCCCAATATCAATATTAATAAAAACTAATTTGAAACAATTAAGGAAAACCTAAAAGTTGAGAATCATGATAGTTGTAATGAGGAGACTTTATTATGACTTTAAAATCAAACAGAAGAGCTTCGATATTCATAAATAAAAACTACAAGAAATGCAAGGAGAAACACAGAAGCAAAGATAAATTAGAAGACATTAATTTATTTCCATCAGCACTAAAAAGCAAATAAAAAACATGAGTAAACATAAATCAAATTAATTTTTTTTAGAATTCAGACTATAAAGATAGAAGGCAAACTTTCTTTTCAGGGGTACAAAAACCATCTTAATTAACTGAATATAAAGGGAATTAAAATATTTTATAAAAAAAAAATTACATATTCTGATCATAGTGCAGTAAAACTAGAAATTCATAGTAAAACTGGAAACAAAACAATTGAAATTTTTAAGGCTAAGAAATAGCCTTAAAAACTATTTAAATAAAATAAATCAAGAACACAATTTCAAAATATCTAGGAATGTTGATACTGAAAATATTATATACTAGAATCAATGGATTGCACTCTGGAAAGAGAAAACCATAGCTTTAAATATTTACAATACAAACTAAGAAGAAATGAAAACTTATTGACCATTAAACCGAACAAGTTAGAAAAAATACAGAAAAATAAAACAAGGAAAGTTGGAGGAAGAAACTAAGTAATATAAAAGCTGAAATTAATGAACTAGAAAACAGAAAATCACAACTAATAAATAAATCAATGATGTGGTTCTTTGAAAATGCAAATGGGAAAAAAATAAAATAGATAAACCACTAGCTAAGCTAATTCAGTGGAAATAAAGAAGAAAACAAAGGAGAATGGAAAAATACATCTACAGAGTATATTAGAAAAAAATCATAAGGAATTATTTTGCTAAATACAATATAAATAAATTTTAAACCTTGGCATGAGTGAAACTACTGACATAAAATGAATAGATAACTTCAATGCAATTTAATTCATTCCAAAGAGTAGAACAAAGCATTCAAAATCTTTTTGCAAAGGCAGCATAATGTTATTTTTAAAATCTAATAAAGATAGAACTACATTATACATAGATTAAAATTTTTTTCATTATAAAAACATACCAAATACATGTACAATATGAATAACAATGGGTTAATTTATATAGTAAAAGGGCTATTATGAACCTCTAAATAAATACTAATATGAGATGTTCAAACAATTCCTGGGAGAGGAACTGCCTAGCTATAGGTCTTTTGTATTGTCATATTAATTAGATATTAGCAGATATATAAAGTGCTTATAATACCTTACCTCGAGTGTATGTGATTTACACATTGCTCCCTATATAAATGAGCATTTGTATTGTCAGACTCTTAGTGTTTTCTTGTCTGCTGGTTCTAAAATAACATCTCATTGTGGTTTTAATTTTAACTCACTGATTATTATTGAAATTGTATACTTCCAGTTGAGTTCCATTTCAATGAATTACCAGCTCATAATGTTTGTTCATGTTTTATTTTGTATTGTGTTTAGATCATTGTAAATCTGTTCTAAAAGTCTGGTACATATCTTTTCAATTTTTATAGCATTGTTTGATGCACACTGTTTAATTTATTATATTGAATTTCGTCAATCACTTTTTTAGGGACTGCAATTTTTGTATTCTTTTTTTTTTTAATTAATTAATTTATTTATTTATATTTATTTTTTTTGGCAGTGCTGGGTCTTCATTTCTGTGCGAGGGCCCCCTCCAGCTGTGGCAGGCGGGGGCCACTCTTCATCGCGGTGCGCAGGCCTCTCACTGTCGCGGCCTCTCCCGTTGCGGGGCACAGGCTCCAGATGCGCAGGCTCAGTAATTGTGGCTCACGGGCCCAGCCGCTCCGCGGCATGTGGGATCCTCCCAGACCAGGGCTCGAACCCGTGTCTCCTGCATTGGCAGGCAGATTCTCAACCGCTGCGCCACCAGGGAAGCCCAATTTTTGTATTTTATATAAGAAAATCTTCACTATCCTGAAGCAATAAGATAGTCTTTTATCTTCTAAAATTTAAATTCTTAGTTTTCATATATTGATACTTAATCTACCTGGAATCGATTTTAATATATGTGTTTTATATTTATGTTTTGTTTTATAGTTAACCTATAGCCTCAACATATTTCCAAAGAGTCCACTGATTTGACATGCTACCTGTTTTGTAACTCAATTTTCCAAGTATGCATGGGTGTGTTTCCAGGATACTTATTCTCTCTAGTCCATCTTTTTATCCTTGTTTGAATACGATACTGCATTTAATTTAATATACCCTTGTTATATTTTGGATGGCATAGGACACATTCTCCAACTTTATACTTTTTCAGGAGCATCTTTGATATATTTGGGCCTTTGTGCTTTCATGTAAATTTTATAATTAGCCTTTCAAGTTTCATTAAAAACCTGGTTGGTACTTTGATCAGAATTACACAGAACATATAATTTAGGGAAAACGAACATATTTATCATATTGACTAATCATGTATAAACATGTATATCTCTCCATGTATTTAGGTTTTCTTAAAAAGAGGTTTAATGGACTTCCCTGGTGGCACAGTGGTTAAGAATCCGCCTGCCAATGCAGGGGACACGGGTTTGAGCCCTGGTCCAGGAAGATCCCACATGCCATGGAGCAATTAAGCCCGTGAGCCACAACTACTGAGCCTGTGCTCTAGAGCCCACGAGCCACAACTACTGAGCCCGTGCGCCACAACTACTGAAGCCCACACGCCTAGAGCCTGTGCTCCGCAACAAGAGAAGCCACCGCAATGAGAAGCCTGCGCACCGCAATGAAGCGTAGCCCCCACTCGCCACAACTAGAGAAAGCCCACGCGCAGCAATGAAGACCCAACACAGCCAAAAATAAATAAATTTTTAAAAAAAGGTTTAAGATTTTCTCTCTTAAGTGTCTTACAGATTTATTTTCCCTTCAGTATATTTTTATAGTTATTATTAGGGTAATATGTATGCTTTATTGCTATGGTAAATTTTTTTTTTTAATTACATTTTCTGGTTTTTCTAGTATTCAAAATTATACAATTAATTGTGCTTTAAAATTTTTATCCTGAAATAATTATAGGCTCCAGAACTTGTAAAAATAGTGCAGAAAGGTCCCATGTACCCATCACTTAGTGTCCCTCAATGGTAACATCTTATATTACTATAGTACATACATGATCAAAACCAGGAAATTGACATTGATGAAGTACAATTAATTACCCTAAAGACTTTATTTAAATGTCACCAGTTTCTGCACAAATTCTCTTTTTGGTATATCTTTGTGTATAGCTTTATGTATTTTTTATCATGTTTAGATTCACATAAACCACCATCTTAATCAAGATATAGAACTGTTATGTCACCACAAAGGAACCCCCTGGAGATACCATTTTAAAGTCACACCTCCCTCCTTCCCTAACCACTGATCTGTTCTCCATTTCTTTAACTTTGTCTTTTCAAGAATGATGCAGAAATTGAAATATACATTATGTAACTTTTTGAGATTATTTTTTTTTCTCACTCACCATAATGCCCGGAGATCCATCCAAGTTGTTACATGTATCAGTAGCTTGTTCTTTTTCAATTTTATTTTATTTTTTAGCTGATCAATAATCCATTGTAGGGACATACTACAGTTTATTTAACCATTAACTTGTTGAATGAAGGACATCTGGGCTGTTTCCAAATTTGGGCTATTACAATTAAAGCTGCTATGAACAATGTGTACAGGTGGTTTTTTCAGCTTTGTTGAGCTATAATTGATAAAGAAAAAACTTCACATATTTAATGTTTACAATCTGACGAATTTGAATATACACAGACAGCCATGATACCATTATCATAATTGAGGTAATAAACATATCCATCCATATGAAAAACCTTTGGGGTTTTCTGCTTGTTTTATTGTTTTTGTTTTTGTTTTGTTTTGTTCTGTGGTAAGACACATAAGATCTACTCTTTTAACATATTTTTAAGTGCACAATGCTGTATTGTTAATTATAGGCAGGATGTTGTACAGCAGATTTCTAGAACTTACGCATCTTTTATAACTGTAACTTTATACCTGCAGAACAAAAATCTTACATCAACAAACTGTCCTATTAGTCCTATTGATTAACTGTCCTATTAGTATAAGAATTTATCTGAAGATTCTCTTGGATTTTCTTGGATTTTTCCTTAAATGTTCAAAAAAAGGGAGTTTTTTTTTTTTTTTTTGCTAGAGTCAATCTTCAATATTATCAACTATCAAAATTAATGTCTTACTTTTTTAACTTAAAAAATGTTAGTTCACTGAAAAAGTAGTAAGAAATCACAACATACCTTGGAAAGGTTTCTTCAATTTAAACAGACTCAAATCTTTGAAGTTCTTTCTGATTTCTATGTATACAATCAGTCGCCAGCAAAGTCATCCCTTCACTGAGTCTTTAATATATTTATCCTTCGAATCCTCCTGGAAAGCAAGAATCTCAACTTATAAATATTAAATCACCCACAGCAACTATAATACTATGAGAAAACTTTAAAAATTCAATTATTATTTTTAAACATCTTTATTGGAGTATAATTGCTTTACAACGGTATGTTAGTTTCTGCTTTATAACAAAGTGAATCAGGTATACATATACTTATATCCCCATATCTCCCCCCTCTTGCGTCTCCCTCCCACCCTCCCCATCCCACCCCTCTAGGTGGTCACAAAGCACCGAGCTGATCTCCCTGTGCTATGCGGTTGCTTCCCACTAGCTATCTATTTTACATTTGGTAGTGTATATTAGTCCATGCCACTCTCTCACTTCGTCCCAGGTTACCCTTCCCCCTCCCCGTGTCCTCAAGTCCATTCTCTACATCTGCGTCTTTATTCCTGTCCTGCCCCTAGGTTCTTCATAACCACTTTTTTTTTAGATTCCATATATATTAGAATATGTTTTAAAATATGGAAAAAATAAGTATACTCAGCCACCAATTAAAACAAAACTTTCCATGAAGAATTAATTGCTATAGGAATTTCCCTCCCATCATAGACGCTTAGAAAAATGGACAAATATCGGAAACAACTACATTTAGTCTTGGACAAAAGTCAGTGCAAGCGTCTTGACAATGAAATGAACCCACAATTGCTCCAGTGTACTACCTAATGCCATTTCCAGGGCACTGCTTAGGGACAGAAATCCAAATAAAGTCCAGTAGTCAACAAGCTAAGTAGACAGAGGCTGGAATATGAGAAAGGAGATCTGAATAGACCCATGGGGCAGAATACCAGAGAAAAGAGTTGCACTGAGAGAGACAGAGCTCTGGAACTCTGCAAAGAGGTTACCCTTAAATGTTTGTCTAAATGCTGATCTCAACAAACTTGAAGTGAAACTCCATAAGGCTCCAAAAAGTACCACTGGAAAGACCAAAGAATTTTTGCAGAATACTTATGAATAGTTTGCTTTTCACCAGCCAGAGTAGAGAGACCTCATAAATCATGGGACATTGGATAGAATATTCAGAAACGAATTTTCTTAGGAGTGATACCTAATTAGCTCTAAACTAAAGGCTACTGGACAGAACTAACAAAGCTTAAAAACAAGTTTTCACTGGATCCAAACCATCTCAATACTTTAACTACGTGCCAGAACAAAGACCAACACTCTTTAAGAAATACAACAAAATCCAACAAAGTAAGATTTATAATGTACAGCATCCAATCAAAAATGATCAGGGGTGCAAAGTAACAGGAAAATATGGTTCATTACCAGAGAAAAATTAGTAAATAGAAATAGACTCAGAAGTAATACAGATGATGAACTTAGTAGACAAAAGCCTTAAAAAATCTATTGTGAATATGATATACATGATACTCAAGAATATACATAAAAACATAAATATGATATGCATGGAAATAGAAAGTACTAAAAAGCCCCAATCAGAGATGAAAATTACAATATTTGAAATGGCAACTACAATGGATGGGATAAACAACACAATAGAGAGTGTAGAACAAGGGATCGATTATAAAGAAATAAAAGTTTCTAAACTGAAGCATAATTTTTTAAAAGATAAAAAAACAGTATATTAATCTAAGCTGTCTAACATATGTGTAGTTGGACTTCTTGAAAGAGGACGGTAGAAAAAAAATTGAAGTAATATATCCAAAAAATTTCCAAATTTGATAAAAACTATGAACTCATATATCTAAGATTTCAGATTCAAGAATCTCAATGAAACTTAAGCCACATAAACATAAAGAGATCAGAGCAAAGCAGAACATAACAAATGGCTAAAAACCAGTGAGGAGAAAGTCTTAAAAGGTGCCAGAGAAAAGAAGACACACCATGTACACAGGAACAGATATGAGAATGACAACAGACTTTTCCTGAGATATTTTGTGAGCCATAGATGAAGCATCATCTTTAAATGTTGAAGGGGGGAAAAAAAAAAAAGAAAAAAAACTGTCAACTTAGAATTTAATGATCAGTGAACAGTTTTCAAAAATAAAGGTAAGTAAGATTTCTATGCCTTCCAGTACAGCACAAACTTTTCCTGGGACAAGAAAGGAATTTAGAAAAGTTCCATTAGCTCAGCCAGGCTGAGGACACCCTCGTTGTACCTCAATTTTTGGCAACGGCTCCAGGCTCTGAGGTGAGGTTGAAAATTCTAAGGACACTCAGGCAGGGGGTGACACTTTCTCCAACTTTTCTAGGAAGGCAAAAATGGTTCCTGGGCCCCCAAGTCGACTTAGAAAGTTTTTAGTAGTTCTGGTGGTGCAAGAGGCGCTCTCTGGGTCTTCCAGCCCAGCACAAGAGTTGTCTGGGCCCTGGAAGGGACTTATAATTTTACTAGAAGCTTGGTCAGGTAACTGGCATCATCACTGAGCCTCAATTTTCAGCGATCTTGATTCTGGGGTTCTGAAGTAAGGTAGAAAATCCTGAAATCACTCAGACAGGGGTAACTCTCCACTGCTTCCTGGAAAGCAAGAGCGGTTCTGAGCTTTTGTGATGGCTCTGGCAGCCCAAAGAGCCCTCTCTGGGGCTTCCAAGTCACCACAAGCACGTGCTGGGTCCCCTGAGGAAAATTATACAATTTTTCATGGGCTCAAGCTCAAGCTGAGTGCTTCATCTCTGTGGCTACCCTGCTAGCACAACCAGTTTCATGCTTCTGGAAAAGGACTTGGAATATTTCAGGATTCTCAAATAAACACTTCCAAATTCAGTGTCTTGAACAACTTCTTTTTAGTTCTCATGAGTATACAGGTGGTCTGGGTGTTTCTATTAATCTTGCTGGGTTCGGATGATCTCGCCCAGGCTCACTCATACAATTGCTCATCTGGTAGTTAGGATGAGGGCTGCCTATTCTAATACAATGTCCTTGACAGATTTAGTCAGTTTTAGGGAAGTCACAGAAAAGGTCAGGAAATGAAAAAAAGAGTAAAAAGAGAGAAAACACTTTCAGAGTCATACCATATCAAGGATTTGACTTAGGAAATCTTCTCTTAGTTTTGACTGACGTTCCTATCATTTATATCTTCATCATTTCATTGTTACATAAATATTCTTTTATCACAAGAGATCTCTAACACCTATCTTATATGGACGTCTAAACCATTAGCTACTGGATTTCATTTTCTAAAAACGAACAAACGAGAAGAAATAAAAATCATTCTTTTCAGCACCAGTGAGACATGAAATCTCTCTCTCTTTCACAAACACACACACACACACACACACACACACAGAAACCATTTTCATTTTTTGACCTCTTCATGTTACTAGCAATTTTATAATCTAGTAGATTAGTTTTTTCCTATTAAATGATAACCAGTTTCTAGCTAACAGTCTCAGACTGATGAATTTTCTAAATTACTGAACATCCCAGGAATAGCATGGCACCTTATGTGGGGGGACTGTTCCTCCCCTGAACCCAACCACACTGTTGTAGAGGGAATTACCTAATCATTGTACCCAAGAACTCTATTTTTGGACACTTGAGCAAAAAAAGACTAATTAATTTATTCCTCTATGACTTTTTAACCTGAGGACTGAAGTATGACATGTAACGTGCCTTGCATAGCACAACGGAAATACACTAGCTCGAGAGCTGGCACTGCCATGATGAATTAGCTAGTCAGCTATAAAAAGCCTGAATGATGAGAGAAAATACTAAAGGTGAAGACGCAGAGAATGAGCAACACCTAATGTCTTTCAAATCCCTGTTCTCGGTCATTTCTGAGAATAGCTAATGCTTTGTGATTCCTAAAGTCTGAGTAGATAACCGATAAATTCCAGTCTCTGAGTAAATGTGTTCCAGTTGAATTTCTGCCATGTGTGGTCAGAATGAATCCTGGCTGAATATTCTGAGGAATGCCCTGTTTTTCTAGGACTAATTTTTCTCTCACCCATCTACTACATTCAATAGCTGCATAGTCTGAGACTGGATTAATGCTCATCATAGAGACAGAATGAGGCTTCAAAAGCAGAAGAACTTGTCACCCTTCATATTCCATATTCTATATTTTAACAGCTTTTAGATTATGGAAAGACTGAGAAGGAGCTTCAAGATGGCGGAAGAGTAAGACTCGGAGATCACCTTCCTCCCCACAAATACAGCAGAAATACAATTACATGAGGAACAACTCCTACAGAACACCTACTGAACGCTGCCAGAAGACCTCAGACCTCCCAAAAGGCAAGAAACTCCCCACGTACCTGGGTAGGGGCAAAGAAAAAAGAAAAAACAGAAACAAAAGAATAGGGACGGGACCTGCACCAGTGGGAGGGAGCCGTGAAGGAGGAAAGGTTTCCACACACCAGGAAGCCCCTTCGCGGGCGGAGACTGCGGGTGGCGGAGGGGGGAAGCTGCGGAGCCACGAAGGAGAGCGCAGCAACAGGGGTGCGGAGGGCAAAGCGGAGAGACTCCCGCACAGAGGCTCGGCGCCGAGCAGCACTCACCAGCCCAAGAGGCTTGTCTGCTCCCCCGCCGGGGCGGGCGGGGGCTGGGAGCTGAGGCTCGGGCTTCGGTGGGATCGCAGGGAGAGGACTGGGGTTGGCGGCGTGAACACAGCCTGAAGGGGTTAGCGTACCACAGCTGGCTGGGAGGGAGACCGGGAAAAGGTCTGGAGCTGCCAAACAGGCAAGAGATTTTTTCTTGCCTGTTTGTTTCCTGGTGCGCGAGGAGAGGGGATTCAGAGTGCCGCTTAAAGGAGCTCCAGAGATGGGCGCGAGCCGTGGCTATCAGCGCGGACCCCAGAGACGGGCCTGGGACGCAAAGGCTGCTGCTGCCGCCACCAAGAAGCCTGTGTGCAAGCCCAGGTCACTCTCCACACCTCCCCTCCCGGGAGCCTGTGTAGCCCGCCACTGCCAGGGACAGGGACAACTTACACAGGAGAAAGCACGGCGCGCCTCAGGCTGGTGCAACGTCACGCCGGCCTCTGCCGCCGCAGGCTTGCCCCGCATCCGTACCCCTCCCAACCCCCACCCCAGCCTGAGTGAGCCAGAGACCCCGAAGCAGCTGCTCCTTTAACCCCGTCCTGTCTGAGCGAAGAACAGATGCCCTCAGGCGACCAACACGCAGAGGCGGGTCCAAATCCAAAGCTGAACCCCGGGAACTGTGCGAACAAAGAAGAGAAAGGGAAATCTCTCCCAGCAGCCTCAGGAGCAGCGGATTAAATCTCCACAGACAACTTGATGTACCTGCATCTGTGGAATAACCGAATAGACAACGAATCATCCCAAATTGAGGCAGTGGACTTTGGGAGCAACGGTATATATATTTTTCCCTTTTTCTCGTTTTCTGAGTGTGTATATGTATGCTTCTGCATGTGATTTTGTCCGTATAGCTTGGCTTTTACCATTTGTCCTAGGGTGCTGTCTGTCCGTTTTTGTTTTTTTGTTTTTTGGTATAGGTTTTAGTGCTTCTTATCATTGGTGGATTTGTTTTTTGATTTGCTTGCTCTCTTCTTTCTTTTTTTTTATTACTTTTTATATTTTTTAAAAAATTATTTTTTATTTTTTATTCTAACAACTTTATTTTATCTTTTTCATTCTTTCTTTTTTCTCCCTTTTATTCTGAGCCATGTGGATGACAGGCTCTTGGTGCTCCACCCAAGCATCAGGGCTGTGCCTCTGAGGTGGGAGAGCCAAGTTCAGGACACTGGTCCACCAGAGACCTCACAGCTCCATGTAATATCAAATGGCGAAAATCTCCCAGAGATCTCCAACTCAATGCCAAGACCCAGCTTCACTCAACGACCAGCAAGCTATAGTGCTGGACACCCTACGCCAAACAACTAGCAAGACAGGAACACAACCCCATCCATTAGCAGAGAGGCTGCCTAAAATCATAATAAGGTCACAGACACCCCAAAACACACCACCAGACGTGGACCTGCCCACCAGAAACAGAAAATCCACCCTCATCCACCAGAACACAGGCACTAGTCGCCTCCACCAGGAAGCCTACACAACTCACTGAACCAATCTTAGCCACTGCAGGCAGACACCAAAAACAATGGGAACTACGAACCTGCAGCCTGTGAAAAGAAGACCCCCAAAACAGTAAGTTAAGCAAAATGAGAAGACAGAGAAACACACAGCAGATGAAGGAGCAAGGTAAAAACCCACTAGACCTAATAAATGAAGAGGAAATAGGCAGTCTACCTGAAAAAGAATTCAGAATAATAACAGTAAAGA
The DNA here is from genome assembly GCF_028021215.1 of Eschrichtius robustus. NCBI lineage: Eukaryota > Metazoa > Chordata > Mammalia > Artiodactyla > Eschrichtiidae > Eschrichtius > Eschrichtius robustus. The sequence goes on along the minus strand of NC_090831.1, from coordinate 103,903,593 downwards.
TGATCCCAAATCTTGGAAATAGAATGGAGAAAATACAAGAAACATTTAGCAAGGACCTAGAAGAACTAAAGAGCAAACAAACAGTGTTGAAAACACAATAAATGAAATTAAAAATTCTCTAGAAGGGATCAAAAGCACAATAACTGAGGCAGAAGAACGGATAAGTGACCTAGGAGATAAAACAGTGGAAATAACTATTGCAGAGCAGAATAAAGAAAAAAGAATGAAAAGAATTGAGGACAGTCCCAGAGACCTCTGGGACAACATTAAATGCACCACCATTTGAATTATAGGGATCCCAGAAGAAGAAGAGAAAAAGAAAGGGGCTGAGAAAATATTTGAAGAGACCATAGCTGAAAACTTCCCTAATATGGGAAAGAAAATAGTTAATCAAGTCCAGCAAGCACAGAGAGTCCCATACAGGATGAACCCAAGGAGAAACATGCCAAGACACATGTTAATAAAACTATCAAAATTAAATACAAAGAAAAAATATTAAAAGCAGCAAGAGAAAAACAGCAAATAACATACAAGGGAATCCCCATAAGGTTAACAGCTGATCTTTCAGCAGAAACTCTGCAAGCCAGAAGGGAGTGGCAGGACATATTTAAAGTGATGAAGGGGAAAAACCTAAAACCAAGATTACTCTACCCAGCAAGGATCTCATTCAGATTTGATGGAGAAATTAAAACCTTTACAGACAAGCAAAAGCTAAGAGAATTCAGCACCACCAAACCAGCTTTACAACAAATGCTAAAGGAACTTCTCTAGGCAGGAAACACAAGACAAGGAAAAGACCTACAATAACAAACCCAAAACAATTAAGAAAATGGTAATAGGAACATACATATCGATAATTACCTTAAATGTAAATGGATTAAATGCTCCAACCAAAAGACACAGACTGGCTGAATGGATACAAAAACAAGACCCATATATATGCTGTCTACAAGAGACCCACTTCAGACCTAGGGACACATACAGACTGAAAGTGAAGGGATGGAAAAAGATATTCCATGCAAATGGAAATCAAAAGAAAGCTGGAGTAGCCATTCTCACATCAGACAAAATAGACTTTAAAACAAAGACTATTACAAGAGACAAAAAAGGACACTACATAATGATCAAGGGATCAATCCAAGAAGAAGATATAACAATTGTAAATATTTATGCACCCAACATAGGAGCACCTCAATACATAAGGCAAATACTAACAACCATAAAAGGGGAAATCGACAGTAACACAATCATGGTAGGGGACTTTCACACCCTACTTTCACCAATGGACAGATCATCCAAAATGAAAATAAATAAGGAAACACAAGCTTTAAATAATACATTAAACAAGATGGACTTAATTGATATTTATAGGACATTCCACCCAAAAACAACAGAATACACATTTTTCTCAAGTGCTCATGGAACATTCTCCAGGATAGATCATATCTTGGGTCACAAATCAAGCCTTGGTAAATTTAAGAAAATTGAAATTGTATCAAGTATCTTTTCCGACCACAACGCTATGAGACTAGATATCAATTATAGGAAAAAATCTGTAAAAAATACAAACACGTGGAGGTTAACCAATAGACTACTTAATAACCAAGAGATCACTGAAGAAATCAAAAAATACCTAGAAACAAATAACTATGAAAACACGATGACCCAAATCCTATGGGATGCAGCAAAAGCAGTTCTAAGACAGAATATTATAGCAATACAAGCCTACCTTAAGAAATAAGAAACATCTCAAATAAACAACCTAACCTTACACCTAAATCAATTAGAGAAAGAAGAACAAAAAAACCCCCGAAGTTAGCAGAAGAAGAGAAATCATAAAGATCAGATCAGAAATAAATGAAAAAGAAAAGAAAGAAACGATAGCAAAGATCAATAAAACTAAAAGCTGGTTCTTTCAAAAGATAAACAAAATTGATAAACCATTAGCCAGACTCATCAAGAGAAAAAGGGAGAAGACTCAAATCAATAGAATTAGAAATGAAAAAGGAGAAGTAACAACGGACACTGCAGAAATACAAAGGATCATGAGAGATTACTACAAGCAACTCTATGCCAATAAAATGGACAACCTGGAAGAAATGCACAAATTCTTAGAAATGCACAACCTTCTGAGACTGAACCAGGAAGAAATAGAAAATATGAACAGACCAATGACAAGCACTGAAATTGAAACTGTGATTAAAAATCTTCCAAACTAAAAGATGGCTTCACAGGCGAATTCTATCAAACATTTAGAGAAGAGCTAACACCTATCCTTCTCAAACTCTTCCAAAATGTAGCAGCGGGAGTAATACTCCCAAACCCATTCTACGAGGCCACCATCACCCTGATACCAAAACCAGAAAAAGATGTCACAAAGAAAGAAGACTACAGGCCAGTATCACTGATGAACATAGATGCAAAAATCCTCAACAAAATACTAGCAAACAGAATCCAACAGCACATTTAAAGGATCATACACCATGATCAAGTGGGGTTTATCCCAGGAATGCAAGGATTCTTCAATATAGGCAAATCAATCAATGTGGTACACCATATTAACAAACTGAAGGAGAAAAACCATATGATCATCTCAATAGATGTAGAGAAAGCTTTCGACAAAATTCAACACCCATTTATGATAAAAACCCTCCAGAAAGTAGGCATAGAGGGAACTTACCTCAACATAATAAAGGCCATATATGACAAACCCACAGCCAACCTCATCCTCAATGGTGAAAACTGAAACCATTTCCACTAAGATCCAGAACAAGACAAGGATGTCCACTCTCGCCACTCTTATCCAACATAGTTTTGGAAGTCCTAGCCACGGCAATCACAGAAGAAAAAGAATACAAATTGGAAAAGAAGAAGTAAAGCTGTGACTGTTCGCAGATGACATGATACTATACATATAAAATCCTAAACATGCCACCAGAAAACTACTAGAACTAATCAGTGAATTTGATAAGGTTGCAGGATACGATATTAATGCATAGAAATCTCTGGCATTCCTATACACTAACAACAAAAAATCATAAAGAGAAATTAAAGAAAACAATCCCATTTACCATTGCAACAAAAAGAATGAAATACCTAGGAATAAACCTACCTAAGGAGGTGAAAGACCTGTACCCAGACAACTATAAAACACGGATGAAAGAAATCAAAGATGACATAAACAGATGGAGAGTATACCATGTTCTTGGATTGGAAGAATCAATATTGTGAAAATGACTCTACTACGCAAAGCTATGTACAGATTCAATGCAATCCCTATCAAACTACCAATGGCATTTTTCACAGAACTAAAACGAAAACTTTCACAATTTGTATGGAAACACAAAAGACCCCAAGTAGCCAAAGCAATCTTGAGAAAGAAAAACGGAGCTGGAGGAATCAGGCTCCCTGACTTCAGACTATAGTACAAAGCTACAGTAATCAAGACAGTATGGTACTGGCACACAAACAGAAATATAGATCAATGGAACAGGATAGAAAGCCCAGAGATAAACCCACGCACATATGGTCACCTTATCTTTGATAAAGGAGGCAAGAATATACAATGGAAAAAAGACAGCCTCTTCAACAAGTGGTGCTGGGAAAACTGGACAGCTACATGTAAAAGAATGAAATTAGAACACTCCCTAACACCATACACAAAAATAAACTCAAAATGGATTAAAGACCTAAATGTAAGGCCAGACACTATCAAACTCTTAGAGAAAAACATAGGCAGAACACTCTATGACATAAATCACAGCAAGATCCTTTTTGACCCACCTCCTAGAGAAATGGAAATAAAAACAAAAATAAACAATTGGGACCTAATGAAACTTAAAAGCTTTCGTACAGCAATGGAATCCATAAACAAGATGAAAAGACAACCCTCAGAATGGGAGAAAATATTTGCAAAGGAAGCAACTGACAAAGGATTAATCTCCAAAATTTACAAGCAGCTCATGCAGCTCAATATAAGAAAAAACAAACAACCCAATTCAAAAATGGGCAGAAGACCTAAATAGACATTTCTCCAAAGAAGATATATAGATTGCCAACGAACACATGAAAGAATGCTCAACATCATTAATCATTAGAGAAATGCAAATCAAAACTACAATGAGATATCATCTCATACCGGTCAGAATGGCCATCATCAAAAAATCTAGAAACAATAAATGCTGGAGAGGGTGTGGAGAAAAGGGAACCCTCTTGCACTGTTGGTGGGAATGTAAATTGATACAGCCACTATGGAGAACAGTATGGAGGTTCCTTAAAAAACTAAAAATAGAACTACCATATGACCCAGCAATCCCACTACTGGGCATAGACCCTGAGAAAACCATAATTCAAAAAGAGACATGTACTATAACATTCATTGCAGCTCTATTTACAATAGCCAGGACATGGAAGCAACCGAAGTGTCCATCAACAGATGAATGGATAAAGAAGAAGTGGTACATATATACAATGGAATATTACTCAGCCATAAAAAGAAACGAAATTGAGTTATTTGTAGTGAGGTGGATGGACCTAGAGTCTGTCATACAGAGTGAAGTAAGTCAGAAAGAGAAAAACAAATACCATATGCTAATACATATATATGGAATCTAAAAAACAAACAAAAAAATGGTCATGAAGAACCTAGGGGCAAGACGGGAACAAAGACGCAGACCTACTAGAGAATGGACTTGAGGATACGGGGAGGGGGAAGGGTAAGATGGGACAAAGTGAGAGAGTGGCATGGACATATATACACTACCAAATGTAAAATAGATAGCTAGTGGGAAGCAGCCGCATAGCACAGGGAGATAGCTCAGTGCTTTGTGACCACCTAGAGGGGTGGGATAGGGAGGGTGGGAGGGAGGGAGACGCAAGAAGGAAGAGGTATGGGGATATATGTATATGTATACCTGATTCACTTTGTTATAAAGCAGAAACTAACCCACCATCGTAAAGCAGTTATACTACAATAATGATGTTTAAAAATAAATAAAAATAAATAAAAATAAAAAAGATTACGGAAAGACTAAACATAGTTTCAGCCTCCATTGATGGGTTAATATTTTGTTTCCAAAAATCACTGCAGTATATAAATATGAATTATAAATCCTAAATAAAAATTAAATCATTGCTAGCAGTTTAAATCTATACTTACTTGTCCAAAAAATAATGGTCCTTTTCACTAGCCCTTTATTTTTAGTACATCCATACAGTAATTTGTACATTCATTCAGAATATATTTGCTAAAAACCCAGTATGTTTCAGGTGCACAATGAGAATACACTATTATACAAACTGTATAATATCATGGAAAATCACTCTTCACTACAGTGTTTTAAAGTGGAATTTGTTAGCCACATTTATTTTACTTGGAAAATAAAGCATGGTATAAAACACTAATAGTCATTATGTGATGGTTAATTTTATGTGTCAACTTGACTGGGCTAAGGGATGCCTAGGTCGCTGGTAAACATTATTTCTAGGTGTGTCTGTGAGGGTGTTTCTGGAAGAGATTAGCATTTGAATTGGTAAACTTAGTGAAAAAGAGTGTCCTCACCAATGCCAGTGGACATCATCCAATCCACAGTGGGCCCAAATGTAACAAAAAGGTGGAGGAAGAGTGAATTTACTTTCTGTTTGACCTGAATATCCATCTTCTCCTGCTCTCAGACACTGGCAGACTCCTCAGCCACCATCATCGTATGAGCCAATCTTTCATAATAAATCTCTTTCCGTATCTATCTATCTATCTATCTATCTCTCTATCTATCCATCTATCTATCTATCTGCCTATTAGTTCTGTTTCTCTGGAGGACCCTGACTAATACATCCTTTAGAATAGTTGCGTTAATCAAAACTGGATGAATGAGGTCAGAATCAGCAGGTTACTTATCACTGGAGTGGTGAGAAAATCAACCTCATATGCCAAACAAAGCTTATCATTTTGAATGAACAATATTCCATAATTCTAAAAGTTGTTCTTTCCTAAAGCAAACATGCAAAATCTAAAGATTACAAGTTTATTGTCCTTGGTACTACTCAAATTTGTGAATATTATGGAAAAGGTCTCTCCCTCTTTTTAGAAAAAATATTTTTAAGAAGCAAGATACAGAGTAAGTACAGATTTCACCTAATTTTCATGGTAACTTCCATGTAAATATTTGCTATTATCTTTCTTTGTAAATGAAAGTAATGGATAAATCCATTGCTTTGCATGATCAAAAGGACTTGTGTGAACAGCTTCTTAAATATTATCATTAAAGTTTTATCACCAAATATTAGCTTGACCTTTATGGCCTCAGGTATCAACTCCAATTTTAATCAAAATTGGATGAAAAACATCTAGCTTTTGATTTTAATAGTGGTGAAACACTAGCACGTATGTTATTGTATATGCAGGCCATGTATAATGAGATGTTTTATTATACCCAATTGTATCTTAATGCAGGGGTTGAATATTTTTTTCTACTATCTTTCCTTCTATGAGTGACTGGCAATGGTATTATTATGGGGGTAATATTTTATATGACCATATAGATATTTTAAAATTTAATTTATTCCTCCTATTAGAATTATGTACAAGAACTACTATTGCATATGAAAATATAAATAGCTGCATCAGTTGCTTTATTCAAACTGACAAAGCTAAGCTTAAAAAAATTAAGCCAAAGTCAACTAAAAGTTAGAACGCTTTCCAGGAAATCAAACTATTTGCTTTTTTGGAAGAATCTTAAAATGACATGGGAAAATGTCCATGACATAATTTTATACAAAAAAATAATCTATATAACTTTACATAAAATAGGATCCCAATATAATAGATAGTAAGCAAACACAGAAAATTAGGACTAGATGGAAATACATTTTAACATAACAATATTTACGTGGGGTGATTAGATTATAGGCACTTTCCATTTTCTGTAATGTACGTGTCAACTCATGTATGTAGAGGTAGGTGTGTATGTGGGAGAGAGACAGAGACAGAGACAGAGGGAAATATAGCTTCTCCAGAAATATTAGCTTGAAAACAGGAAATTAACATCTAACAGTTTTTGGAGAAAAACATAGACGATTTTATTTGAATTTCAATCAAATTACCAATAATGTAAAACTTGATGTTCACTTTGGACAGTGTTATACGTGTAATGCTCAGTTATTTTATTTTTTTAATGAATTTTTTCTCAATATATGTTCTTCAATACTTGAATTGTAACATAATAAAGTTAAACGATTATGGACACATTCAAAAAACAAAATGTAAGGAAAAGAATTGTCCTACGTTCAGAAAGTCTCTAGATAGTAAAGCTTTCAGACATCTTGTCTATGTTCTTTACAGAACATGAAATGAAAACTTGAGAGTGTTAAATAGATTTCTCCTAACAGTCAGTTTTTGGTATCTCCAGGACCAGAATCAGATTTTTAAAATTCCTTTCTTTAATACAATAACTCTCATAGAGTATATAACTGCACATTTTTTTTTTCAAATTTTACATCATATTGTATATTCTAGAATTCATGTTCCAAAAATTATACTATATAATATATATTACCCCCAAGAATACTTTGTGTACTTTTAGCACAGTTGGTTTGGTTAAAAGAAAGTTTGATGTAGACATATTTTATAGCATAATTGACTTTTCCCATAAAAATAATTGCTTTGCATATACTGGAAAATATAGTACAGCTGCATAGGAGTGTTCCCCAGTGCAAATTTTTAATTTGAATTGGTTTGAATACTTTGAATATAAAGATAAATCAGATGTTTGATTTCTTCTACATATATAGAGAATTTAATAATGCTAAGAATTCTTAAATATTTGAGTATTACAATATCCATTCTAATATATGGAGAATAACATAAAAATGAGTGATGATAAACCTAGCTTAGAGTTCCACTAAAAGATTATGGAACGAGCATTTTTACTCTTCCTCTTTCTGAGATCTATAATCGGAACTCCAAAAAAATGCAACAAAAGGGAAACAATCTGATCAAAATTTTCAAATGGCCACATCCACAGACCATAAATAGAGCATTTGACAAAAACAATGAAACCTGAATCAAATTGGAGAACACCGCCATATTTTAATACATCCTTCTCCAAGATCCTTAGCAATTTTCAGATTTTTCTAGGATTATGTGACAAGGTCTAAAAAAGCCTAATGATGCTAGAGCTGATGAAATGACAAGGCTTGGGCAGGTCATGGGAAAGTGGGAAACTCCCCTATACTATTCATACTTACCCTGCTGACTGGCACTGGAAGCAGATCTAGATGAAAAGGGGGTAAGTGGAGGCCCTGCCATGGATCAGAATCAACTGAAAAAGATAACTCTGGGTCGGAAGTTTGTGACACAGGTGACAAGAATATGAGTCATGGTGACATCCTGTTTACTCTAAAAGCGAAGGGAAATACACCTCTTGAGGTGAGGTAAGAATGTAGTAAGTTGCACGTGAACAAATTAGAGAACACCGCTTTGGATGTGCAACAGCCAAATTCCCCGCATATGCTATACTCTGTTGTCCCCTTCCAAGATTACTCTTGAGCAAGTAACTGCCCTGATTGAATTATCTCAAATCAAGATTGTAATGATTAGAAAAGAACCAGCTACAGAATAATCAATAGACTGATGAAGAACATACACCAGAATAATTACAATATGAAATTTCAGATGCATAGCTCTCAAAACTCTTATTTCTGAGCCCAATGCAAAATCCAGAAATCAATTAGAAAATTTTGGAATACCAGTGTGAGATCAGTAAGTGAATTCAGGCCATTAACTGTTAAGTGAAGGGGAAGGCATGAATACTTAGAAAACAAAAATGGAATAAGCCAAGAAAAGGGAGAGAGCTAACTGAGTACAATAATACTAAAAACTATCTTTTGTTTTCTAGTCATCTTCTAAAATAAGAACATGATGATGGCATTTCCCAAAACAAAATATGTTGCTGGCTGTCTACAGTGCTTTAAGCACTTTTAAATTTATTTTCTGGCTTGCAACCTACTTTTTCCTCTTTCACCTCTACCGTTACATCTTACTTGTCAACTTGTTCTAAACATGCCATTGACTTTTGTGACTTTTTATTAACTTCATATTGGTCTTTCTACCACCTGATTTGAAAGCTCCTTCCTGAAACTTTTGTTATTGTTATTGTTGATATCCCCAAAGAACCAGGTCAAATGTCACTTTCCATTGTCAGGTAAAAATAATTGCTCTTGCATGACTTTGTTCATGCTTCTATCAAAATATATGACACACTTAGAGCTACATTAATTAGTGGTATTTGCATAGTCAATATTTTTTCAATTGAAATTAATTATAATTCCACACAGAACACTAACAAATTTCGGATCAATGCTTTAGAAAAAGGGGAGAAAGGGATGGATTTGGTAGTTGTCATGGGAGATCCTATAAATTTAGTTTGCAAGGGACCCAGACTTATTTGTGGATATTTTGGGGAGAATGAGCCATTTGTAGGAAACACAACCTAAAGGACATGGCAAACAAGAATAATTAGCAAAAAGGAGTAGTTTGAAAACGGGGAAACCCAAGGACAGAAGTTACCCAGAAACACATGCCAGCAGCCCCTATCAGAGACGTTTATCTGCAGCCAGCAGTGGCCATGCTACCATATTGGTATCTAGAAATGGGAAAGTTTATGAGGAGAAAAAACAAAAGACAAAAGCAAAGCAAAGATCCACATGTGGACTAAGCATTAAATGGATTACTAAGACAGGAATTCAAACCAAGGAAAACATGTGAGAAGAAGAGTTGTCAGAATTGGTCTCGCCATGAGAATGTCAGACTCAGCACAAGAGTGGCTTGGTACCAAATCCCAAATATTTGTGATAGAATATTAACTCTTTCCTACCTGAGTTAGTGATTCTCAAACCCGCATGACTATGAAAGTTACTGTTGTCTCTTAAATTACAAATCCCAAATCCCACTTCCAAAGACTTAGAATCAATACATTTGTATTTAAAAACAAATAAAAAACAAAGAAAGAAAAGCATTCTAAGTTCAGCCTGTTTGTTCTAGACTAGAAATATGGCACAATCAGAGTCGACCCATGCTTGTCTCTATTTTCCTTTCTAACTAGAGCTTTTAATTTCATTTCATCTGTTTTTCTATTGAAAACTTTTCTCATTTGTAGTATTTCACCCCAATTCCTCTCAGTTTTGTCCCTTGGATATCTTGCTCTATGTGATAGCTTCTTTTATTTCTCTTTCAAGAAAAGATCCCAGGTGTCCAGAGATGTGCTTTCTCCCACTTTTCCCATAGTTCTCAGCCTCAAATCCCTGTTCGTAAGTAAGCTAGTGTCTTTGATTTCACCTTTCCTGGCATCAAGAAGACTCATCTTGACTTACAGTGTCTCTCCTCACATTTCTGTCAACAGATTCATCAAGAATCTTTGCAATTAATATGCTTATGCTGGTGTTAATGGTAAAATTGCAAACCTATACTTAACATGTCAGTATATAATTAATACTAACATTTCAACCATATATTACAGCTGACAAATTTCTGATTAAATGAATGAACTCAGTAAGTATTCAACAAACATTTATCTACAACTACTATCTGAACCACAGTAATTAGATGAAGACTGTGGGACAATGACAAATCAATTCCAAAGGCAAATTTGCAATCTCTTGAAAATGAAAAAAGAAAACCACGATAGAGACATGTTCTGATTTTAATAATGGTGCAACACTAGCACGTATGTTATTGTATATGCAGGCCATGTATAATGAGGTGTTTTATTATATCCAATTGTATCTTAATGCAGGGGTTGAACATTTTTTTCTATAAAGAGACAGAGAATAAATGATTTCAGATTTGTGGGCCATACAGTCTCTGTTGCAGCTATTCAGCTTTGTCATTATAATGTGAAAGCAGCCACAGACAATATAAAAGAACAGGTGTGACTGCGTTCCAACAAATTTTACCTACAAAAAATAGGCACGTGACTGAATTTGACCCCCAGTTTATACTTTGCCAGTGCCTGTTTTAGTCGATATTCTTTGGTCCATGGTATATTATATATTGGTGCAATGAAATATGAAATTTATTTTTCAAAATCCTTTGTATAATACATACTGAAGATATGATAAATTTTGACTGTATAGAATGTAGCAAATTATTTTCACAATATAAAAATTCTAGGATTCAAGCCACCAAATATTTATCACATTCTCTATGCTGCAGGATGCAAGAGGAAAAGGAAGAGGAAAATACTGGTATGAAAACCTTCCTAACAAGCTGTCAGGACCTTGTTAAATGAACGTTTGTTAAGTGGAGCACAGGGTGCTGGACGGTGAGTTGTGGTTCAACAACAGACCACAAAAAAAATTGAAATAGGTAAGTTTATTACTCATAGGCCCTGGAGGACACAGCATGCCTCAAAGGGCCACAAGAGGAGGTCAGGGCAGAGTGCAGACAGAGAGATAGACAGGAACTGGGTGGGGCACATGCTTTTGTTAGGGTGTATGAGTAGAATGCTTTGGGGTTCAAAGGTAGGGCCAGCTTGGTCAATTCAAATCAAAAGAGCAGGGTTTTGGCAACCGCATGGGGGTCTTATCTAAGGAAAGCATAAGGCATCCAGGTGCTGGGAGGCAGGGGAGACTGTGGATCACAAGGGCTGTTGGGGAAGTTACGTCAGGAACTTACATTTGCTTGTGACTCTGTGGCTGCTATCTAGGGCATCAGCTTGCATGAGGGGGCTAGTGTCAGTTTAAGGTCCCTGCAGCTCACTTGACCAAACAAAATGCATGCCAAAGCAACAATACCATGGAGTGGCTTAGCTAAACTCTCAACACAAGCTTTGTTTCAAACTAGTCATACTAATTTCCTAGGACTGCTGTAACAAATTACCACAAATTAGCTAAAACAACAGTAATTTATTCTCTCACAATTCTAGATGCTGGAAGCCTGAAATCAAGGTATCAGCCGAGCCCAGTTCCCTTTGAAGGCCCTAGGGAAGAATCCTTCCTTGTTTCTCCTTATCTTCTTTTGGCTCCCAGCAGTCCTTAGTACTCCTGGGTTTGTAGCTGCATCACTCCAATCATCTTCATCTTCTCTGTGAGTCTCTGTATCCCCTCCTCTTCTTACAAGGACACCAGTCATTAGACTTGGGACTCACGCCAGATCCAGGATGAATTCATCTTGAGACCCTTAACTATTAACGTCTGCAAGGACTCTATTTCCAAATAAGTTCACATTCTGAGGTTCTGGGTGAATGTGATTTTGGGGCACACTATTCAATCCACTACGTTAGTCATTATTTGCCTGCTTATTTTTTATTTAAGTCTGCTCTGATGACTCATTCAACTTCTTTCAAAAAACTACTATTTGGATTTTAACTCCTCAAAGTTCAGAGTTCAAAGCCTTTGTCAATTTGTTTTTGTTGAGGAACACAAAACCACTACAAGTATTAGCATAATCATGGGTGTGTTACACAAATATGAAAGAGTTAGTATGAATTTCTGTAAGGCTGTAGCTGAAGAATACACTGTAATGACTGTAGAAGCAAAGATTCATATGGAGCAGCCTGAGATGCCACCACTTTGCTTCATCGAAACTCGTGAGAGCTAGTGAGGGACGTCTGCAAACTGCATGTGTGTCCACCACAACTGCAAGTTGATTGCTCATGGAAGGTCTACAGACCTGCTGTTTATGGGCATCATACCCTTCTGAGAAAAACAGCTTCTCTTTCACTTCCATCTCCAGTTCTCACAGAATTTCCTTTCACTGACAAAGTCAAATCTAGAACCATACAGAGAAGGCGATTTTGGAATGTATGTTTCCCAGATTTGGTAGTGGTGGTGAAAAACTGTCACCAGGCTATCCAGCATAGTTTGCTCCTTTGTTAACTTGGTTTCCATAACCACCTTTTAAGCTACACTTAATTTACAAATAAAGTCAATAACCCTTAATAAGCAGGATCAAATTCTACAGTCAATGCAGTAGTCCTGCTATTTGCATAATGATTCATTGGTATGAGGAGCCAAAATTGACCATGGGACCATCTCAGCTTTTCTTGTTTTGTACTCTGGTGCAAAGCACTATAAATCAGTGCCTTTTTTGGTTTGGTTTTGTTTTTTGAGAGTCAGATTGCCAGTACAGAATTGGCTGATTCAGATTCAGATGGTGGCCAGCGGTGTGGTGTAGAATTGTGCTGTGTTATGTTGTGTTGTGTCGTATTGTATTGTACTGTATGATGTTGTACCCCAAGAATTAGCATTAGCTCAGAGCTATTACCCAATAATCCACTCAATGCTGAGTATCATTTTTTTCTCCAATATACAGTCACCAAAAAAAAGTGACCATAGTTCATTTATGGAGAGTTAGAAAGGCAATGGCAGAATCAACTGTTGCCAGTGTAAGAAAATCCTTCATAAACACCTAGACTTTCCTTCTTTTAAGGATTTTTGGGCCTGTGAACTAGCTCAAATCTGGAAGCTGTGTGAGGGGTCATGAATAATGTCAAACCTTGTTGTTTATATAAATCTAGTAAACATTAAGACAGCTAGCCATCTATTTCAATCCTGAGGATATCATGATATACTGGCAAAGACTGCCGAAGATCTCTGAGGGCCAAACCATTCTTAGTATTTACAATTCTGGTCCTGCTGCGTATTACGCTAACCATACCCAGGTTTGGTGATTAAGTTCCACGACTTGGTCCTGCCACTATAGGATTCTACCACCTCATTAAACTCAGCAACCCCATTTTAATAGCACCACCCTCCACTGTCATTCTTCGCTTGCAGAGAACAGCCTCTAGCCCCTCCCATAACTTTCAAAAATACTGTTGCTTCCTTCACTGTATGGGTGGACTTTTGTCCATCAAAAGCATGTCGAAGATCTAACCCCTGGTACCTGTGAATGTGACTTATTTGGAAATAAAGCTTTCACAGTTAATGTCAAGTTAAGATGAAGTCATACTGGATTAGAGTGAGCCCTGAATCTAATGACTGATAGTCTTTAATAAAGAGAGCGAGATTTAGAAATACAGAGACACAGAGGAAACAGGGAAGAAGTCAATATGAAGACAGAGACAGAGGTTGAAGTTCAGCTGCCAAAGAAACCAGGAATGCCAAGAACTGACAGTAACCATCAGAAACTAGAAGCGAGGAAGGATTCTTTCCTAGAGACTTCAGAGAGAGCAGGGCCCTGCTGACAGATTAATTTTAGGTTTTTAGCCTCCAAAACTGTGAAAGAATAAACTTCTGTTGTTTTAAGCCACCATGTTTGTGGTAATTTGTTACGGCAGTTCTAAGGAAAAGATTTATACTCATAATATATCCCTCAAAGCTGTGCTGAAGGGATTGCTCACTGGATCCTCACAGGTGACCTAGTTAGGGGTGAGAAAACAGTTCACATAGAAAAATTGCACTCCAGCATTCCTACATCCTTAAACCCTGGAACTCAAAGACCTTATGGTATCTCAAATGTATATTTTTAAATATTGCCCTTCAATGCATCCTAATTACCACTGGCAATGAGATCATCAATACCTTTAAATCTAGTTAGATCAGAGAATGAATGTCGGATTCCCATCCTTAAGTCTGTCCCCAGTGAAGTACTTCTGGTGCCAAAAATGTTATTAATCTTGGTGTACTCAAGGAGATAGAGACACTACAGTTCTTCAGGGAAGAGTTTAATGAAGGAATGTGAGCTTAATAGTGGGAAGCAGCTGCATCACACAGGGAGATCAGCTCGGCGCTGTACGACCACCTAAATGGGTGGGATAGGTAGGGTGGGAGGGAGACGCAAGAGGGAGGGGATATGGGGATATATGTATACGTATAGCTGATTCACTTTGTTATACAGCAGAAACTAACACAACATTGTAAAGCAATTATACTCCAATAAAGATGTTAAAAAAATAAAAAATAATTTTAAAAAATAATGCTGGATGAAGAGCATGAGGTCACGTTTTAGAGGGCTTTGAAAAATGGTAGAGAGATTTGGACTTGATGTGATAATAATTGGTTATGCTTGTAAAATGACTTATAGTTTACAATGCACAATAGATATATTTTCATTTAAACTTTAATTTTTGACAGGCATGCTGTATTATAGGTGAGGAACTAGAACCAGAGCAGTTAAGAGTCTGCTGAAAATCACGCAGCTAATAAAATGCAGGACACCAGAAAAAAAAAAAAAAAAGGAATGTGAGCTTAAACAAATGTAGAAGTACATGTTGGACAGAAAGTCTGGAGGACTGTAGTCAAAGAATTAGAGAAATTGTTACTAATGACTTCAAACTAGAGCAGGTAGAGAACTGCAGAGCTTATGCAGATGGCGAAGAAGGTGCTACATTTGTTTGCCGCTATCACAAAGAGGGAGTTTGTTGGAGGGCGCCTTAGCTGTGATGTCTTGGCTCCCAAGAGTAACGGCTTCTAAGTTTCAACTAATCTCTTCTCATTAACAAACCCTAACCTAACACCATACATTCTAGGAAAACTAGTTCCCAGCTTTGGCAGTGGTGCATCGAAGGTAAAGGTGACCGACACTGAACCCTTCCATTCCAGACTAAAAACAGCTCTCACATATTTCTCTGTAAGTATTTCCACATGGGACTTCTTCCTCAAAAACTGAGATATGACACTCTCTTAAAATACTACCTTAAATTGTAATCCTATATTGGATGATATTGACTCAAGTTAGTTTCTAAGTCTTACTGCTTATAAGTAGAGCAGGGGAATATTGTAATTTTCTCTAGAGTTGAATTTTAGTATAAAGAGCAAACATAAGATTTTTAGCAGTCATCTTGATGAGGTTTCAATGAAACTACTTACATCACTGAAATATCTGGATTAACACACTGTGACAAAAACCTGGAATATGTTCCAACTGAGACCTCTCATACTTCAAGGTAGCTGACCAGTTCATAATCAACTAACAGTATCATGTGAGAGCCTGTTTCATGTTTAAGTGCAGGTTCCATTGTGAATTGTAGTTATTTATGTTTCTAATAATAAACTAAACCTCACAATAAAGTAACAAGGTAATGTTGTATTTTTACTTATACCTACAAAAAGTCAATATATTGCTTAGTCATTCTTATATTTCCAAGAAAACAACGTGATGGCATAAGGAATTGATTAATGATTCCAAAATACTCCCTAAAGCCTGCCTGCTGCCTTCCTTCCTTTCTTCCTTCCTTTGTTTATTGATTTCTATTTTCCCAGATTTATTGAGATATAATTGACATATAACATTGTAAAAGTTCAACGTGTACAGTGTGTCGATTTGATGTTTATATACTGCAAAAGGATTACCACCATAACATTAACTTGTAAGCCCTCCAGCCCCTCACATAATTACCATTTCTTTTTTGTGGTGAGAACAATTAAGATCTACTCCCTTAGCAAGTTTCAAGTATATAATACAGTATTATTAGCTATAATCATGCTGTACATTAGAACCCCAGAATTTGTTAATTTTATAACTGAAAGTTTGTATCCTTTGACTAATATCTCCCCATTTCCACCACCTCCTAGCTCCTGGTAACCACTTTTCTACTCTCCGTTAGATTTCATGTATAAGTAACATCTTAAGGTATATGTCTTTATCTGTCTGACTTATCTCATTTAGTATAATGCCCTCAAGGCTCATCAGAGTTGTCGCAAAAGGCAGGACTTCTCACTGAATAATATTGTTTTTCATATATATGTGAAATGTGTTGATGGACATTTAGGTTTTTGAATAGGTTGAATAATACTCTAATGGACATGGGGCACAGATATCTCTTCAAAATCTTGTTTTCATTTCTTTTGGATATATACCCAGAAGTGGGAGTGCTGGATCATATGGTAGTTCTATTTTTAATTTTTTGAGGAACCTCCACACTGTTTTCCACAGCAGCTATACCAATTTACATTCTCACCAAGAGTGTTCAAGAGTTCCCTTTTCTCCACACCTTCAACAATACCTGCTATTTTTTGTCTTTTTGATAATAGCCATGCTAACAGGTGTGAGATATTTAATTGTGGTTTTGGTTTGCATTTTCCTGATGATTGGTGATGTAGAGGCTTTTATCATGTACCTGTTGGCCATTTGTGTGTGTCTCCTTTGGAAAAATGTCTACTGAGTTGCCTGCCTGTTTTTTATCAGGCTTTATCTTTTCTGCTATTGAGTTATATGAGTTCTTCATATATTTTGGATATTGACCCTTTATCAGATATATGATTTGCAAATATTTTCTCCCATTCCATAGGTTGCCTTTACTTTTTGCTGATTGTTTCTTTTACTGTGCTTTTAGTTTGGTGTAGTCTCACTTTATTTTTGATTTTGTTGCTTGTACTTTTCATATCCAGGAAATCACTACAAAGATCAATGTCAAGAAGATTTTTCCCTATGTTTCGTCCTAGGAGTTTTACAGGTTCAGGTCTTATGTTTAAGTCTTTAATCCAGGTCTTTATGAACAATCACTCCTGCTGCGTGTCTGCTAATCTGTGTTTTTCTTACTTGTTCCTAGCCAGCCCTATACATCTCAGCTTTGCCAGACTGGGTGGGATGAAACCTAAGCGAGATCTTCATGCAGTGCCCCCAAGAGGCTGGAAAAGGTGGTTGCTCACTCTGCCCTACCTTTCTTGGTGAGAGAAACTCTTTGTATCTGGTAAACTCCTTGGCACTGAAGAGTGCTGGCTTGGGGATAGGGTGATGCAAGCAAAATGAAGTTGTCTTCCTTCTCCTCTGTGTGATTATTTCAGTTTTTTCCACTGTGCTACTAAAACTTCCTAAGTGGACTCTAGTGGTCTCCCAGAGCTGTTTTTTATTTGTGGCCAGCTATCCAATCATTGATCTTTGTGGGGGAAGGGGGAAGCTGGGTTCTCCTAAGTCACCATTATTTTTTCTGCAGCCTCTCCATTAATTTTTAGGTAAATGAGATTATTTTATAAAGCAATGTTGTTTAATATTTCTAAATGATCAGCTCATCAATTTTTTTTCCTCATCACCATTATAACAAATATAACCCTTTGTTCCTAGTTGCACAACAAAATTTCAAAGAGTGAAATTCAGTTTACTCAAATATTTATAAACTGATTGTTCATCTTCTTTCTATTTCCCTCAAAGGAGATAAATAAACAGAAAGCAAATAAACCTGGAATTTTGACTATAAGGAGTCATGTGGTCTCAGAGGAAAGAAATTAATATATTGAAAAGAAAGAGGAGATACAAATCAGACTGAAGGGACTTTAATCCTATGTCTGGAGAAACATGTACATTTTGTAGATACAAATCTAGTCTCTTCTGATGACCCTTAGGGTTACTACTAGCTCTTCCATAATAT
This sequence comes from Eschrichtius robustus, assembly GCF_028021215.1. NCBI lineage: Eukaryota > Metazoa > Chordata > Mammalia > Artiodactyla > Eschrichtiidae > Eschrichtius > Eschrichtius robustus. The sequence continues at coordinate 103,885,288 of NC_090831.1, read as the reverse complement.
ATACCTTGTCTCCACTGTTAGAGACAAAATTCAGAATGAAAAAAGTCATTCTGAAAATATTCTCTAACGTTTGCAAATCATTAGTCTATTTTAAGGGTAGCTAAAGCTGTGTCTGAAGCTAGAATTCAGCTTTCACGGGTGAAAAATTTCCAAATCCAGTCATTCAGCAATTATTATTTTCTGAATATATACTCTTCAAGATACTCTATTAAAAACAAATAGATAATAGTCAAACTTAAATGCTATAATAATTTAAAGAGGGATAAAGTATAGCAGTATACTGCTATAACGATTTCCATGACATTATATTCAAGTATATTTGGAGAACTTTGGTCTGTAATGTTGTTTTCAACACATCAGCTTTTGGAAGAAGTATCACTTGGAGATAAAAAGCCACAAGTAATTACACTTGAATTTTACCAAATTCAGAGTTGTCAGGTCACTGAGGAGTAGAGATGTAGAGTTTCCACATGTGTGTGCACCTCCTATAATGATATTTCCCAGTAGAAGCTGACAAAGTAGGTCTGTGAAGTTAAAAGGGACATAATTCCAGAATAATATCATAGCAATAAAGAGCACAAGGTCTAGAGTTAGACAACTCAATTTGGAGCAATTTCTAACAGTCCTCAAAAATTCCTGTCAGTGAGAACTCTGAGAAGTTATTTAATTTCACTGTTGAGTCTCCTTTTTGTAAAAATGGTGGTAATAACAATTCCAACCTCATACATAAAAGCTGTAAACATTTAAAGTCATGTCAAGCATGTGGTAGATGTGCAGAAGGGTAATTATTATTGCTTGTTAAAAATTTCAAATATATTTTGTCCAATTAAATAGAAACCTGGAATATACATTTTGGCCTTTAGATACCTAGGTTCCCTCAAATGCAGAGTCAGTTGCTATATGATTCAGCTTTAGATGTCCCTGCAGTTTTAACTGTGCCACAGTTCTTCAGGGTTTAAAATAAAGCTTCCTGGTTATACCTTACCACAGGAAGTACGGTTTGGGGTTAACTTTTGTCTTTTTTCTCTCTCGTTTCTTTCTTCCTCCTGTCTTACCTTCCTCTTTTCCTTTCTTTCTTTTTTTCTTTTTTTGTTTCCACTGCATTTACTTCCAATATAAAAAATGTTAAAATGAAAAAAAAAAATTATTCTTAGTTCTCCAGTGGTTCTCTTCCCTCCCTCTTCCCCACACAGCTCCTGACCTATATCCTCAGGGTCAGTTCAAAACTGGACCTGGTGCTCGCTTTGGCAGCACATATACTAAAATTGGAACGATACAGAGAAGATTAGCATGACCCCTGCGCAAGGATGACATGCAAATTCGTGAAGGGTTCCATATTTCTGAAAAAAAAACTGGACCTGTTCACTGGTGTTTTCACAGAAAACAACCAACACCAGGGATGCAGAGGCAGAGAGGGAAGAGGGCGACAGTACTACCCAGGTTCTACCAAAGGCAGGCCAGGTGGAGAGTCACAAAATTCAAACAAAAGGGCTGATGGCCTCACAATGACATAGTCTAACTAAAATGGACTGGAAAGGAACTACAGAAGGCCCCGCAGAGGCTTTATAAAACATCTCAGGGGCTAAGTCCTACCCAGAAAAACTGACTCCAGGAGAAGGATGAGGAGGACCAGGGAAGGAGTCTTGTGGAAAGTTTCACAATTCTCCCATGTCGGGAGGTGGGGAAAGTCTAGAAGGCACCAAGAGCCTCACTCATTTTGACAGAAAAACTTACTCTACTGTTGGGAGGTCAAAAAATGCCAAGGACACTGAGAAAAGCTATGAGGGGATGCAGAATCTCACAAAACACAGCGATCACAGACCACAGCGGTGGGGACCGTGCTACTGAGGCAGAAACTATGGAATCCAAGAGCAGGGAGAGTGGCCTTTCAGGAAGTGACTCTGGTGAGAGAGAAGAAGATCCAGGAAGCAGCTGAAGGCAGCAAAGATAGGGTCCTGAAGGCAAGGCTCTGGAGGCTAGATCAGAAGAAAGTGCACCAGTGATGAAACACAACTCTGGGGGTGGGTGTCAGTGACTGAGGTGGGGGGGGGAATAGCCACACAGTAGCCATCACAAGGCACAGGGAAATAAATGGCTGTCGGCCATAGAGGGCCCCTTCCAGGCTGGGTGGGAAGGCACACTCTCACAGAGGTCCACTGATGCCTGGGTGGCAGAAGGCACAGAGGTCTTCATATCAACAATGGCCCTTTTTTGGCAGTGTTGGCAGAGAGGGTGGTGGGATCTGTCTTCCATAACCTGGGGTCCATCCTTCAGCCGGCAGGCATTCTTATTAAGGGGCCAGTTTTGAGTGTTCAAGGGTTTCTCTGTTCTTTGTGAAGGCCTCCCCTGGAGGGACCCCCTTGGCCTGGTCCAGGAAAAGGAGGTTCAGCACTGACTCCCCCACCAACCATGACCATATGGGCCAGACCAGGGACCTAAGCCTCCTTGAATTGGGACTCTACCCTAAGGAGGAAACGGGAGACTCCCCACTGGTGCAATCATGGGTCCCCTTGGTCCTAGAGGGCCTCTGGGAAGAGCAGTGAGCCCCCATCCTGTCTGGGGTCTCTTCCCCTCTGGAGACGGGGGCTGCAGTGGCCGTGGCTGCTCCTGCTGATTCTGCTTCTTTCCTTTCAGCATCGTGGTCATGGCAACGGCTGCAGTGGGATTTCCCTTTCTTTCTTTTGAAAGCAGGTTGTCCTATCCAAGCGTTTCTGGAAATTCTCAGGGAAAGTTACATATTTCCTTTTCTAACTTCTACCAGGCAGCTGATTTCAGACCTGACCTTCACTCTTTGAAGCTCTTCAAGGTGATGGCTGCTGAAAGCATTCTCACATTAATTCATTCTAATTGTGGGCATAAGCCCCTCCCTGAGAGGAAACAATTATCTTTAGGAAAAACATCACTGTAACCACAGAAAAGGTAAAACCAAATTCTATATACTCCAGGCTCAAAGTATATAGAATTATATAGTATATAGCGTCAAAGCAGATATACCTTCCCTGTCTCCACCTTTCCAGCCTCCCAAAGTTTCTGTAAAATTTTAAAACAAACAAACAAAAGTCTCCTGCAGTGCACGGCTTGCTGTGAATGCCCAGTACTCAGAGATAGAGAAGGCACTTCTTCCCTTTGTGAACACACTCCTGGATTTATGGCATTTTTCTTTTACTTTGGTCATTCTCAAAAATCACGTTCATTGTTTGAGGGATAACCTATTCCTGAAGACATCAACCTTGAAATTTCAAACATCAATTTTTCACTGGAAATATAACAACATAATAGGTAAAAGTAGACACACTAACTTATGAATCTCTGTTAAGTCACCAAAATAGATGTTTTGTTTTTAATTTTTGAAACCAAATATTATGAATATCATCAAATGTTTAAAATATCTTATTGACAGGTTTTGGCAGTTGAAACCCCATTTTAAATTGAATAGCATTTTAGAAAAATTATGTAAACTACCGATGAGATAAACACATTGAGTAAGCAAAAATGCCTACATTTCAATTTGATGGCATGCATGTATCCCTAATCTGTTTTGGGGGAAGCCTCGTATATCAGATGCCTATGTGATGATGTTTGAGGTTGCCCACAGTGGTGAAGGTGGTTTGACCCTTATATACTGGTATATATGTCATATGTATATATGTGTGTGTGTGTATATATATATATATATATACTTACATATATATATATATATACAAATATATATATTTACTTATTCATTTAAATTTCAGGAGCATGAAGTTAAATAAATTTTATTCCTTAGTTTAGGATATGCCATCTTCATTATAAAATTTTACTCTTATTTGAATTTATTTGCTTATGTTTTCCCCTTCATCTTTTACCATCACTGCCATTCCTTTCCTCCAATAAGCACACAATCTTAGGATTTTGATAAATTTTGTTTATGTAGTATCCTTGTCTCCCTGAGAGGAAATATAGAACAAGATGCTAAAATAAAAATGACATGTAGTGAAGGACTCGACTTTTACTGTACTTTACAAAGGCCCCTTATCTTCAGTGCTGTCCCGCAGACTAAGAACAATAATAATAATGAAATAGTCAAACTAAAAGCATCACTCCTTTCAAATGTTTTGCATACTATCTTAAGGCAATAGAAAAAATGGTTTAAGTGTAAATCCTGTTTTCCAGCAATAATTGTGTTTAAAATGGATTTTTCCCCCAAGGTCTACATTAACTGGGTGAAATTTCTTTCCAACCTGCAGAGTCATAAACTTTTATTTGTTTAAATGCCAATATAGATGTGCAGAACCTATCTTTACTATACATGAGCTGTGAAGGATTTGAATCATAATTACATGATTTTAAGAGGCACAGAAAACATTACCTCTACTGATTTACTACAGCCTCCTCCATATGCCTCAATTTTTAATACAATAGCACTTACACAGAAGGTGGAGAGGTACACAGATTGAGAAATAAAGATACTCTTCTATATTATTATAAATTAATGGTGCAAAAACAACAGAGACCTTCTTCTCAGTTTTCTAACAGAACATGACAGTATCGCCTTTCTTGAGATGGCAGAGGATGGATGGGAGAAGGGGGCTGGGACTCCTATACACACTAATATTTACTACAAATCACTGCCTTAAAATCAGATGACCAAAGAGACTTATGGTAACTTTATAGGGGATCAGCCCTCTGAATGTAATAAACACATCATATTGACTAACTTTTTAAATTAAATTCTGTTTTTGTTTTTTAACTTGTTTTCCCACATTTTTTTACAAAAATAAATTCTAGTATTTTTGTTGATGGTGATGTCAGTAGTGTTTTAAAATAAGTAACACTGTAAATCTGATAGGGAATAGTGGGGTGAAAGAATTGAACTAGTTATTCCAACTTCTTGAACGCAAGCATTATGCCTTGAACTTGGTTTATATTGATGATGGCCCTGTGCAAGACACTAGGCAAACTGAAGAATAATAAGTCTCTATTATGTAATTGTTGATAATAAGATCAATTTGTATGCTTTAGATAAAAATGAACTTTCTCTTTTATATTCATAAACTCATGCATATAACTCATAGTTATAGGATAACTTGATGAGAATTAGAGACTGGGCTTAATAAAATTCAGTTTTCACCAAGGAACAATAAAGAGACCGCACACTAAAACTATACTGTACTGAAATATAGGGCACCGAAGTGAAAAATAAAAGTAAGAAGATGTAGAAAGTGAAATTGTAACATAAATTTATAAGTATTTGCAGCCAGAGTTGCCTAAGGCCTAATGAAAAAGGTAGTAACTGGATATTCATCTAGTATCATAGGGAGTCCACACGTCATGAAAAACGTGTGGCAAATAGGCAGAAAAAGCAAAAAAAAAGGTTACAACAAGTTGAATAAAAAAATCAGTGAAGATTTTATAAGACCATTAAAAAGATAACATTTCAAAATGGAAAGAGTAGTCTATTAAAGTTAAATGGACAAAAGAATTTGCTATAGGTGTAGTGTTATTAGATATTATAATATTGATACTAAGCATCATCATCATTATATACCTAAAAATCACTGAGTACCTACCATGAAGCAAACACTATACCGGTATCTATCAATTCCTCCTGGTAGCTACAATTTGCAGGTAAGTAAATTAAGGCTGTAAGAGTTCCCACAGCCTTACTATGAGATCAAATAATTTGCCATGAGTCTGATGGAACTAGTCGTAAATCCCAGTTTGTCTACCTCATCCATCAGTAGAATCACCTTAGTTAAATATTTTAACCTTTAACCTCCTGCTTAATTGAGACTTATTTTATTAAATCGGGTTTGTTGTTAAAAAATTGCACTTTATTTAGTAGCTCATTTGTGTCACTGATGCAGTATTCCAAAGATTTTTTTTTTAATGTGGGCCATTTTTAAAGTCGTTATTGGAATTGTTACAATATTGTTTCTGTTTTATGTTTTGGTTTTTTTGGCCATGAGGCATGTGGGATCTTAGCTCCCCGACCAGGAATCAAACTCGCACCCCCTGCATTGTAAGGCAAAGGCTTAACCACTGGACCACCAGGGAAGTCCCTGATGCAGTATTTTAAACTCTTAAAGAACAGTGGGTTTGCTTATAAAATTTTTAAATATATTGAGCTCATTCTTCTTAGACATTTTCTTTATAAGAATAGCACCACATTTAGGGTTTACATGCAAAAATAGTTTTTCATTATTTCCTAGACATTAAATACTCTACCGCAAATTCAAATTCAAACAAATACACCAATTCTACAAGGAGGCTTACAAACCAACCAATTGGCTTAGCTCTAGGGTATAGTTTTGGTTTTTTTCTAGGCTGATTTCTAAAAATATTTTGTTGGTATACCAATAATCTGGTTAAATTACCTGACAATATTTGGTTAAACCTGACAAATTGTATAACATGGCAAAAGCAAAAAACTATATCATTTTATTTGTCCATGCTAAAGACTGAAGTCCAGCACAACTACAGCAATGAAAAAAAACATAGAAAATATATACCCTGCTTCTCCATAGCCTTACACTTCACTCCTAAGATTATACTTGAGTATATAAAATACTTTCAGATTTTATATGTTTTTCTAATAAAAAGGATAGTGGTATGGACACTTTTAAATCACAAACAATTTTAAATTTTTTATTGGGCTGTAAAATTATAAATAATTTTATTTTAAAGCAAATTTATCTTCCGAAGTGTCAAAGGCTAAAATTTTCTTCAAATCTTTGAATATATGATCAAGTGAATAAGTTAGGTTGTGGGATGATCTAAAACTGCGTAAAAACAGAAAAATAATCCTATTCTACCACCCCAAGGGGTAGAATTGGAACCAAAGAAAAGTCCTTAAAAACTGCTCAGATATTAACAATGGAAAACTCTGGATATAGGGTTTGGATTCAGTTATTCATTTTGAAAACTGACTCTTACCTAATTCAGATACTTTTCTTAACACTGATATTCCTTCTATTCATTACTGCCTTCCTTTAGATATCAAGGAACTGATGCATGGATGCAAACAAGTTCCCTTACTCCATTAGTTGTAAACAATTTGGTATTCTCCTTGGCAGCATTAGATCTCTCATTCAGTGATATTTCTTTTTAGTTATCTTTCTAATTTTTTTACCAAGTCTCTCTTTGATCCAGCTTCAAAAATATATGTTCATCCCTAATTTTGAATTTTGGTTCTTTTTCATTTTGATTAATAGAAAAGTACATATTAAAGCTGTCATCTGGGAATGAGTCTATAGTCTACAGATCATAGGCAGGTCGGCCAAAGAGTTTTTCTACCAAATTATATTCCCAGCAGGAGTAGATATAGATACTCGAACAAGCTCTGTGCACGGTGACATCTGTATCTGTGAGAAGGGTTCTATTTGCATACCATCTGGCACCAGAGAGTTGAACTACTTGAAGTCATACTGGAGACATTTTTGGCTCTGGCAATCAGGGTTACAGATATTTGGTAAGTTAAATGCTCCAACGGAGCTGCTGACAGGAGTATTACAGCCCTCAAAAGGACAAACTGGGTGGTATCATTGGACTGGCTAGAATTATTGTAACTAAAGGAAGACATCTAAATTAGGAATTTCTCTTCTTGTGGAAAATCCAGAAGGGCTTATATGTCATATTAATTCAGAGTATTAAAGTTCAGCCTTCAAAAATAAGTGAGTTTTTTAAATAAAGACATTAGCCTTGAGACTCAATTAGAAAAGGATAAGAATGTTCTTTCCAAGGTGCAGCATACTGTGTCTGTAAGCAACAGCTTGAGAGAAAATTACAGTCATTAGGGTGCAATGGTAAAGAGTTTTTATTTCTATTTAATTCAAATTAAATCTGATTCAAAATACATGGGGAACAGGGGTGGTTATTGCCAGAAATGCTATTAAAGCTTCTGTTCAGCATTTCTGTAGACTCTTTATTAAAACGAGATTGACAGTATCATCTCTGCCATTGCCCTTCTGTTTACTCTCCCCTCATGACTACCCTACATGCAACTGCTTCTGGTTGGAAGCAGAATCAGGGAGTGGAAATGGAAGAGTGAGGGAAGGGAAACATGGTGGAAAGAACTACATATTGTAGCTTAGGAGAGAATAAGTTTTAAAATTTTTACTCACCATTTCTAAGATTGGGTTTATAAAAAGAAACTCTGTACTTGGTTGTGATTCTTGCATTTTTAAATTGAATTACATTATTGATTTAGGTTTTTTTTTCTTACAATGCCTTGCTCGTGATAAAGGAACTTTCATAAAAACTCTGACCAACTTCCAAGTACATTTAAAACTAATGTACTTGTTTTAAATTTTGTTCCCAACAATGGATGTTTTATTTTCTGCCCACTATAATTTGTGATGATTAATTCTGTCTATTCAGTTATTGGTTCTTACTCATAATAACCACAAAGGTGTAATTTGTAGTAAAGCATCCTTTGTTCCTTCACTCTTTTGTTCTTCCCTTTATTTTTATCTTTTTTTTTCATTATCTTTCATTCCAGGAAGTAGATTTGATTAGTCTCCTATGGCTGCTGCACCCACAAACTTAGTGGTTTAAAATAACACAAACTAAAAATAACGTAATTTGACCTACAGTTCTGGAGGCCAGAGGTCTTGAAAGCAATGTGTCAGCTCTTTTGGAGGAGCTAAGGGAGAATCCATTCCTTTCCTCTACCAAGAGAGCTGTCCACATCTCTTGGCTCACAGCCTCCCCTCCAGCAATGGCACCACTAGGACCTCTGCTTCCATTATCTCCTTTTTCAAAGGACACTTGTGATTACAATGGACCCACCTGAAAAAGCCAGAATAATCTCTCCACCTTAAAATCCTTAATATAATTACATCTGCAGAGTCCCTTTGCTAGGTAAGGTAACATATTCACAGGTTCTGGGATTAGGACATGGACAACTTTGTAAGAACGTTGTTTCACCTACCACATACAGAGAAGGCACCAAATGATCATATCAGATATTGAACAATAACCTGAAGCAATGGAAGAAGTTGTCTCTTCGCGAGAAGCTTAAAATCTAGTATAAGTAAAAAGGTATACAAATAAGTAATTATGAGAAAAGGCAATGTGGTAAGTGCCCTAGGAGTTGAATCTAGTGCATCAAGAAATAGGGGACAAAGAGAGCACACTGATCGGGGTTATCAGTGAAAGCCTCATTTTTTAAAAATTTATTTAGTAAGTACTTATGCAGCTCTTACTTTATTCCAGACATCAATCTACATATTTTCAAAAATTACTCAATTAATTCTTATAACAACCCTCTGTGAAATTTATTATTATTATTACTATCCCAGTTTTGCGCATGAGGAAACTGAAGAACAAAAAGGTTGAAAAGTTAAAGTCATACCTAGAAGGCGATCTCAGCCCAGGCAGTCTGGCTCCAGGTTCCCTTTCTTAACCACTACCCTAAGCTGACTCTCAGAGAGAGCCACTAGGGCCAGACTCTTTCAAGTACTATATTAAAAGGTTTGTGAGTGGAGAAGACAAGGAACATTCTGGGTTATAAAAAGCGGCTTATCTGAAGGCAGGAAAGCAAAGAAGGACACAGCTGTTCAGCTAAATATCATAGCTCAGTTATCTTGAAGAGTAAGGAGATACATAGCTGTATGTAATTTGTACCCATACATTTAAAGATGAGTAAAACTCCAAATCATTGGGCCACGCCACCTACCCCAGGGCATCTTAAACTTTCAAGTCACCTTAACCGGAATCTTGAGTTGAGCATAAATATGAAGCCCATAAAATCTTGGTTTGAGGAATTTTGGTTTACTAGCCATTACCTGTCAGGGTATTTAGATAATTTCAGGTCTGGAAATGTCTCTCTCAGTTCTTGGGATATGTTTTTCTCATCATAAGAATTACTAAATAATATATAGCTTCATGATACCAAAGGGCAAAACAGTAAAGTGGTAAAGAGCTTCAGAATCAGACATACCTGGATTTGAATCACAACTCTACTAGTTGCTAGTTATATACAACATATTTGCCTCCTTTAGGCTAAGTTTCTTCATCTGTAGAATGGGGGTAAGAGCAATTACTACTTCTTCAAGTGGTAGTTATAAATATTAAAGACTGCATATTGAAACACATAATAGAGACTATTAATTACTCAGTAAATGTTAGCTACTATTACTATTATCAGCCGATCATCTGATTTTTATATTGACATTATGTGACAGGAATTGGATTGTGAGGAACACAGCAAACTGAAAATTTCAATGTGTAAGAAAGCTTAGTTTTGAACAATAATAAAAAAGGCAGCAAGGTATAGCAGTTAGAAAAATAGATTTTGGAATAAGACAGACTGGGTTGAAATTCTAGCTCCATGACTTGCCATACTTACAGCTATCTGACTCTGAGCGTGTTAACTAGCTTTCCGAATCTATTCTTGCCATCTGAATAAAATAATACGAATAATATCATATACTCAATGCATTACACATATAAAGAAACTAATACATTGCCAGAAACACAGTAGATACTCAAAAAATATTAACTTTGTTTAACAATTCTAACTGGATTCTTATTATTTCCTTCTAAATGTTATTTGTGATAAAAGCTAACGAAGGTAGAAGAATAGCACATTATTGGCATATCAATGTTAGATCAACAATTTACTAATGGTTACAAGATAACACATCATTCAGTTATTTTACATTGGGCCACGATATCTTTTTGACCAAAAAAAAAACAAACTTATATTGCTTTTTTTTTTTAATTACATAGGTTTATGCCTGAATTCACCTATTTGGTTTTGATGAAAGCAGTCAAATTGATCAGTGTTTGGGAACAACTGTTTCTAAAAAATACAAACTTAAAATAGTATAGTATCCAATTTCATTAAAAAAAAAAAAGAACAAAATAATGCCATTTGCAGTGACATGGATGGACTTAGAGACTGTCATACTGAGTGAAGTCAGACAGAGAAAGACAAATATTATATGATATCACTTATATGTGGAATCTAAAAAATGGTACAGATGAAATTATTTACAAAACAGAAATACACTCGCAGATATAGAAAACAAACTTATGGTTACCAAGGGGGAAGGGGGGGTAAATTGTGAGAATGGGATTGACATATACACACTACTGTGTATAAAATATATAACTAATAAGGACCTACTGTATAGTACAGGGAACTCAACTCAATACTCTGTAATGACCTATATGGGAAAAGAATCTAAAAAAGAGTGGATATATGTATATGTATAACTGACTCTGTTGAACACCCGAAACTAACACAACATTGTAAATCAACTATACTATAATAAAACTTAATTTATCAAAAAGAAACTGGAATTTTAGAATTTATTTACATATTCTAACTAATAGTTACTGACTGAATCAAAGAAATCCGTTTGGAAAATTTAGTACATTTCCTGGCATTGTTCTCGGGTCATTATTTACTAAAGCTGCACTTTTACAGCAGGAGGGGAAATTATTATAAAGTTAATTGATAAACTAAGCATTTCCGCCAGAAGGAAAGAGCTGATTTTACAACTGCAAATGGGTCTGAAAAATTTAAAGCACATATTCAGGGAGTCCCAGATTTACATGTACAGCCTCCCTGATACCAATAATTTTAGCTAGCATTTGTTGAGAAATTTTAGTGCCAAGCACTTTAAGTAGAACATTTAACTGACAAATTAAAACCTATGAGAGTCTACCTCACACACACCCATTTTCCAGATGAGCAAACTGAGGTTTATATGAGTTTAAAAGTTTTGTTCAAGTCATATCATTGCTAAGTGGCAGATGTGGGACTTGAATTCAGGTATGACCAATTCTAAATACCATATTTTTCACTTCTATTTTTAATATCTTTACAGATAATCACAGAAAACAATCTCTCTACAGATAATTAAAGAAAATAACTTCTCATAGGCTTTCTATAAATATTATTTTTATCTTTCAAAGCACATCATATGATGTTCCTTACTTCTATCCTTGCCCCCTTCTCCATCACCAGGATGCCCTCACCACTGTTGTAGGCTGGGCTTTTCTACTCCTCCCAACTCCCCAGCCTCTCAACTATGGCACCCATCCCATTCAACCCCTTGCTTGACTACATTTACTCTTTCACTGCATCCATGCTGTACTGTATGTCTGGAGGAAGGTGTCCTGGGATACAGCAGCAGAGTAGGTTAATTCCTACTTTCTCCACTGCAAGCTCCAACACACTAATTTTGGATGCTACATAGCAACTTTGATAAAATGACTAGTATGTACAGTCTAGGATATTCCCTGAAAAATAGATTTTAAAAATTTCATTTCATACATTTACATACTCAAAAAATTCTCTTCTTTTTAATCAATTTTTTCATCATTTTTAATTTAATTCCCAGAGATAACTATACTAGAACCAAAGGAAGGAGACTTTTAAATTTTATCTTTTTCTTTGTAGCTTTTAACACAAAACCCATTAAGAGAGAGAGAAAAAAATGATCAATAAGTAGTGTTTATTGGTGACTAGAGAATGGATCAAATGTTTTAATATTCATTTCCTGTAGAAAGTCTAGGATGATAGGAGTCATGGAGAAAAAGAGGAAGGAAGACAACTCTGAGAGTGAGAATAAAGGTTAAACAAGTTAGAGAGCAAAGGAGAAAGGAAAATGGAAAATATGAAGATTTGAAAGCAGAAAATATAGAAGATTTGAAAAATACAGAAGACAAAAAAATTAAAAATATGGAAGACTTGAAAGCAGCAGACAACTTCTAAAGGAATAGTATAATATACCATTCCACAGACATTGGATGCATCTATTATCACTATCCACCAGATCCCAAATTCAAATCTCAGCTCTTCCCTTTACAGGCTTCTAATCCTGCAGGTTGTGAATCTTTCTGGGCCTCAGCTTTATGCTTTAGAAAGTTTCAGTAAAGACCAAATGAGAGAACATTTTGTGCACTTTGCAAACTGGACTTTGCAAAGGGATATGGTTACATGCCAGGAGGTTCAAAAAACCGCAGGATAAATATAAGACATGTCCATTGAGTGACAATCTATTTAAAATATTGTATGTTAAAAAAGACATCCATATTTGGAAGTTGCAAGCAAATTCCATTTTTTTTTCAGATTCCACACATAACTTTAGAAAAGTTAATGCATATGAAGTAGTCCAAATAGTGTTGACCTAATAAGCACTATTTGTTACCTTAGAGAAAATTAAATGTCCTGTGAGCTTTTCAAAAGCATTAGAGGTTTCATGGCAAAATACATTTCGGAAACATGATATGTTGTAACTTACAACACATATTAATGCACATTAACATTAAAGGCATTGAAGAATCCTACAGTAAGAAAACTTGTTTAATTCATTCAACTCCAACATTAATCAATATATTTACTCCTGAAATTCTACTTTTCTTTGGAATACCTATTAATAACTCTGTGAATACTAATGGTCTGAGGGAAAACTTTTAGTTAGCTGTTCCGAGACCTTTGCTCACCAGCTACCATAAATACTCCTCTTTCTCTGGGAACACACAACTGGAATTCTCAATAAATATCTTATTCAGAACTTTTTGAACATAACTCACATGTAAGGTAAGAACAATTTTTATGACATGATTTTTCTAAGAGTTGGATCCTTTCATACCAATCTATGACCAAAATGGGAAAAAGACAGCTTTACATCAATTTCCTATATGGAAGCTGACATACAGAAAGATTAAATAGCTTCAGTTTTATATGTAATTTATAATTTTCCTCACAAACTGCAGCAAACATTTTTTGAAAAATTAAGTGCCTCATTCAGATCCTGAATGATTATACAAGGGTCATTGTATAATCATTTGCACAATGTCATTATTCAAGGTCATTTATAAAACTATTAAAATAAATCCTGTTATTTAAATACAATATATGTAATTTTGTTATTTCTCTGGAAACATTAACCAAGAAACTTCTGAAGTCTTCAAAGTTCCTATCAGTTTCTTTTTTTCAAATTTTTATTGGAGTATAGTTGATTTACAAAGTTGTGTTAGTTTCGGGTGTACAGCAAAGTGAGTCAGTTATACATATACATATACATATATCCACTCTTTTTTAGATTCTTTTCCCATTATAGGTCATTACAGAGTATTGAGTAGAGTTCCCTGTGCTATACAGTAGGTCCTTATTAGTTATCTATTTTACACATAGTAGTGTGTATATGTCAATCTCAATCTCCCAATTTATCCACCCACCCTTTTCCCCCTGGTAACCATAAATTTGTTTTCTACCTCTGTGACTCCTATCATTTTAATAGTCACTGCTTATGTAAGGACAAGTAGAGGACAAGAAAAGTGCACTGAGATGAGTTTATAGGGCATTCACATAAGCTCACTATCTGACTAAATGAGAGAAAAAAAACCACTGTGAATTATTTAAATTCTCACCTCATCACCTCATCAAAATCATACTCTACTAACCTAAATGGAACTTCTAAGTTCTTACAGAATAATCAAAATTGCAAATACTGACTCTTCCATTGCAGAAGTTATACTCTCCTTCATAAAAAATATGTTTGAACTAATAATGCCAAGTGAGAGTTTGAGCACATAAATTAACATGTTGGTTAATTTTTTTTTTAATGTTCAGATCTTTCGTACTTGAATATACCAGGTTACATGAAAAAATGTCAATCTCAACATTCTTATAATCAATTATACAAAGAGACCTTTATGTTTTGTATGTTAATCACCATGAATGACATCAAAGCAAAATTTTCCATTTAAGCTTTATGGTTAGATAAAAATTTAATCGTCACTGTAAAAACCTGCAATTTTACAATCTCCTGAGATACTGGTTATTGATTACTTTCTCTGATTGCATTACTTCCAATGAAAACAATCATTCAGGCAATGCTGATTTTAAATATTTAGTAATTCAGGTGTTGTAGCTTAAATTTCCTCTATGAAAAAATGATGTTAATTCAATGGAATTAGATTCCACATATAAATGAGATCATGCGGGGTTTTTTTTTCTTTGTGTCTGGCTTATTTCACTTAGCGTAATGCCCTCCAGGTTCATCCATGTTGTTGCATATGGGAGGATCTCCCTTTTTTTAAGGCTGAATAATATTGCTCTGTGTGTGTGTGTGTGTGTGTGTGTGTGTGTGTGTGTGTGTGTCACAATTTCTTTATCCATTCACTGAGGGACACTCTGGTTGTTTATCATGAGTAATGCTGCAATGAACGTGGGAATGCAAATATCTCTTTGTGGTACTGATTTCATTTTCTTTGGGTATATACACAGAAGTTGGATTGCTGAAATATGTAAAAGCAGAGAGTAGAATTGTGGTTACCGGGGGAGATGCTGGTTCAAGAGTACAAAGTTGCAGTTATATAAGATGAAGAGATTTAATGTATAGCATGATGACTAAAGTTAATAATAATGTATTGAATACTGGAAATTTGCTTAAATTTACCTGAATTTGTAAATTTCAGGTGCTCTCATCACACACAAAAAACGGTAACTACATGAAGAGATAATATGTTAATTAGCTTGGCTGTAGTAATCATTTCACTATATATATGTATATCAAATCATCATGTTGTATACCTTAAATATATACAATTTTTATTTAAAAAAATAAAATATACTAAAAGATGGCAGGTTTTTTGGATTCAATTCTCTGGTAACAACGTACTCATTTTAAAATCATCACTATATGATTGGAATTAAACAAAGAATAACTTTAGAAAAAAGACTTCAGTGGGTTTAGGAAAACAAATTGTTTTCAAGCACATCTGAAGGATCCATTCACATTCAATCATTTAAAGTCCTAATCATTCTTCTTACATCCTTCCACCTGCATTATAAGTTAGTTTCCAATCTGTCAATATTGATTTGGTCCAACTGGAAGGAGTTATAGATTTAATTAAATAAATTAACTTTTTAATTCTAAAATTCAGACTTTGTAACAACTCAGATTTTCATTCTTCTTTATTATTTCCACATAAGAAGAACCTGGCGCATGTGTTCCTTATATTAAATATATATTATTTGTTAATTTGTTTAATTATTATTATTCTTGAGAAAGTTTTCAAAACACAGTATTATGTACTTCAAACAATGACTGAAGTATTAATTTCTTACATATAGCATTAAAATCTATCAGGACAGATCACAGAATCTTACAAATTAATAGCTATTTTACAGTCAGAAACGCTAGAAATAAAGTAGTTCATAATAAAATGTTATAATACTCTTAACAATAGCGAGTGACATTAAATATATTAAATTACCTGCCTCATATTTGAGAATATATTTCAGAAAATGCAGAATAAGGAAAATTCCTATGATAAATCTTGTCACCTCTACTTAAACCTAAGATTTTTCTCGAAATATTATTACTAAGATTAATCTCAAAAACTATATTGGCTCTAAAACAAAAAATTAAACATTTTAATCACATTTTTTATTGTAGTAAGAATATTTAACATGAAATCTACCCTTCTAAAATTTTCAAGTGTACAATACAGCATTGTTAACTATAGGCACAATGCTCTCTGGAGACCTTAATCGTCTTGCATAATTGAAACGTTATATTCGTTGATTAGCAACTCCCCACATACTGCATGATTCCATTTACATGAGGTATCTAAAATGGTCAAACACACAGAGGCAGAGAGTAGGCTGGTGATTGCCAGGGGTGGGGGATAAGGGGAAATAGGCAGTTGATTCACCTGTTTTTAAAGTGCAAGTTGAATCGTAGTAGTCAATTAGTGTCTTTAACAAAGACGAAATTGTTGAGATAATAATAAACTGGTGATTTCTCTCCAGCTGCCATTAGGATCAGAGGAGCAGGGAAATGTAAATAATTGTGAGGTATCAGGCATTCTAAGTATATATTCAAAAAAATCAATTTAGTTGAGAAAACAGAAATCCAGGTTTTGTGTTACAACAGAAAAAATACACTAAAAATAACTTTTTGATAAAACTAATACATCTAAAATTATTCCATGTAGACAATATTTATTACAAAATATATTTATTTAGGTAAATTCTATAAATGATATCAACCACACAGAGTGACGCCTCAGACTCAGTAAGAAAACTGGATCTAAAAAAGGCAAATTATTTAAACATAACTACAAGCATCTGAATGAGGAGATTTGACATATACAACACTTATTTTGTAAATTATGTATATAAAAAAGTCTATGTTTCTTCAGTTCATCTTCAGATTTCAAATCAACTTGAGTTAACTTCCACTAAAGGAGCCTTTTAAAGATGATTGTTAAAGATAAGCCAATTATTTTTATTTTACCACATGAATAATAATGTGAGATTTTTTTCACTGAGATGCTCTATTAGGATAGGCTAAGTTATGGTTCAGTTACAAAAAAAAAAAAATTAAACCACAAGACTTATTTCCTGCCCATTGTTTATACTTCGTGTCCACTAGAAGCTAGCTAGGGCTCCGCTGCTAGCCACCCTTGTGTATGTTCATAACATCGCAGCGGTCCTCTTTATCCAGGGGAAAGGTTCCAAGAACCCCCATGTATTCCTGAAACTGCGGATAGTACTGAGTCCTATACATACAATGATATTTTCTATACATACATACCTATGATGAAGTTTAATTTATAAATTAGCCATAGTAAAAGATTAACAACAATAATAATTAAAAAAGAACAATTAAAACAATATACTGTAATAAAACTTATATGAATGTGGTCTCTCTCTCCAAATATCTTATTGTACTGTACTCACCCTTATGATGATGATGATGAGAGATGCTTACATGATGAGATGAAGTAAGACCGCTACTGACTTTCTGATCATACGTCAAAAGGAGGATCATATGCTTCTGTTAATTCTGGATTATCAAGCCATGATAATGATGATGGCTGGATGTCCAGGAACAGACATTGTCAACGTTTGGGAATCCTAGGCAGGATGAAGCAAGACAGTGCTACTTTCATCAAGCTACTCAGAATGGTGCGACATTTAAAACTTAAGAATTCTATATTTCTGGAATTTTACATTTAATAGTTTTGGACTGAGGTTTACCTTGGGTAACTGAAACCATGGAAAGTGAAATGCAAATAAGAGAGAACTACTGTCATTTGATCTGTGCAGTAAGGCTGAGTTTCAAATAGCCTCAAATTTTTTTCAGTATTTTATTTTATATTATTTTCAAATATTTTATTTGCAATAACATTCTCAATATTGTTTCAAATTGTTTAAAAATATTTAGATATTATTTTTATTTTACTTTACTTACCTTGTAATTGAGAAGCAAGTGCCTGTTCCAACCCTACAAAACCCTAGTTTCGTGGGCTCTCTCTGTTCCCTTTCGTAACTACTGTGAACTGGTCAATTATTTTCTCATCTCATCTCTTTCTTGTAATACATTGCCAAATGTACCCAACAGCAACCAACACATGCACCTAACACTGTATATTCCAATCTCTTCCCACAGGGCTGCAAGTTCATTAGGTGTTGGCCTGCTTTCCAAGTTATCTCAGCAACAACTATACAACAGTTTCATGACTACACAGATAGATTCCATGTTTTCCAACATCCAGTGATCATTTATTTGTTATCTGCCAGTCAGACCCTTAAAAAATGCTACATACTTAAGTGTTTTCCCCTCATGGCAGCATTTATTTTTATATCAGTCAGGTTACTAGGTTAAGATGCAGAACAAACTATTTCAAACTACTTAATGACTTAACACAATAAAGGTTAATTTTTCATTCACATTATATGTCCTCTGCAGGTCATCTGGAGTCTGTGCTCTGAGTCATTCTCATTCTGGGACCTAGGCTGGCAAAGAAGCCATTTCCTGGAATACTGCTGGTCACTATGGCAGAGAGAAGGTAAAGTGTAGTGGATCACATGCTGGCTCAGTACAGAAATGCTTCAGTCCAGAAATGACACAAGTCAATTCTGCTCATATTTCACTGTCCAAAGCAGTCCACATGGCCATTCTCCAATGCAAGGTGGCAGGGAAGGAGAGCCAGGCATAACTGATGAACAGCACTTATGACTTCTACATACATTATTTGAATCAAAGTTGTGATGTAGTTGAAAATGAGAAGCAGACTTTCTAAGAGAACCTTTAGGTATAAATTATAAGTGCAGGCATTCCAGTGTATGATGTCCTGAAATACAGAGCATAGCAACAGAGAGCTTCCTTGCACTAAAAAACACAGAATGTTAATGATAAATTCATTATTCTATCCACACTTGAATTCCTTTTACATTACAGCTTGTCCCATTTACCAAGAATTTTAGAGGAAGTCATTAAAACATCATTTTTATGCATTACAGTATTTATATAGAATGACACTGTTTATCACACAATATTGTTAATGCCTTAGAAAATGAGAGTGTAAACTATAGTTTTACCTAATGTGATTATATCTGTATGAAAAGATTCTTGCCTGTCTCATAAGGAGATCATGCTCATACAAATTACTTGCATAATAACCAACTTGTATGTGAAAGCAAGGGCAATGAGATTCCTTTTCAGAAAAGTGAAAAAGAAACTTAAGGGTACATTCAGGACATGGGTATTTTGTAGTTTCTATTTTAGGGTCAGTATTGTAGTGTCCCAAGGCCTTCTCAGAGCCACTGTCCTATGGCCTTTGCTACTGAGGGATAGAGATGTAGAGTTCCATTTTATTTATTTGTTTATTACTGAAGTAGAGCTGATTTACAATATTATATTAGTTTCAGGTGTACAACACAGTGATTCAATATTTTTATAGATGACACTCTTTTAAAGTTATAAAATATTAGCAACATTCCCTGCGCTGTACAATAAATCCTTGTAGCTTATTTTATACATAGTAGTTTGTAGCTCTTAATCCATTTTTGAGTTTATTTTTTTATGTGGTGTGAGAAAATGTTCTAATTTCAATCTTTTACGTGTACCTGTCGAATTTTCCGAGCACCACTTATTGAAGGGACTGTTTTTTTTCCCGTTGTATATTCTTGCCTCCTTTGTTGTAGATTAATTAACATAAGTGTGTGGGTTTATTTCTGGGCTCTCTATTCTGTTCCACTGATCTATGTGTCTATTTTTGTGCCAGTACCACACTGTTTTAATGACTGTAGTTTTGTAGTTCAGTTTGAAGTCAGAGAACATGACACCTTCAGCTTTGTTCTTTTTTCTCAAGATTGCTTTGGCTCTTCAGGGTCTTCTGTGGTTCCATATAAATTTTAGGATTACTTGTTCTAATTCTTTGAAAAATGTCATGGGTGTTTTGATAGGGATTGCATTAAATCTATAGATTGCTGTGGATAGTATGGACATTTTAACAATATTAATTCTTCCAATCCATGAACACAGGATATCTTTCCATTTCTTTGTATCAACTTCAATTTCCTTCTTCAATGTTTTATAGTTTTCAGAGTATAGGTCTTTCAACTCCTGGGTTAAATTTATTCCAAGGTATTTTATTCTTTTTGATGCAATTTTAAATGGAATTGTTTTCTTGCTTTCTCTTTCTGATTGTTCATTATTGTGGAATAAATCCTACTTGGTCATGGGGTATGGTCCTTTTAATATATTGTTGAATTGTTTGCTAATATTTTGTTGAGGATTTTTGTATCTATATTCATCAGAGATATTGGTCTGTACTTTTCTTTTTTTTGTAGTTTTGTCTGGTTTGGTATCAGGGTAATGGTGGCCTCACAGAAATAATTTGGGAGCATTCCCTCCTCTTCAATTTTTTTGAAATAGTTTGAGAAGGAAACGTATCAGCCCCTCTTTATATGTTTGGTAGAATTCCCCTGTAAAGCTGGCTGGTTTTGGACTTTTGTTTGCTGGCAGTTTTTAGATTACTAATTCAATTTCACTACTGGTGATCGGTCTGTTCATATTGTCTACTTTTTCCTGATTCAGTCTTGAGAGATTTTATGTTTCTAGAAACTTATCCATTTCTTCTAGGTTGTCTAATATGTTGACACATAACTGACCACTGTACTCTCTTATGATTTTTTTTGTATCTCTGTGGTATCAGTTGTAATTTCTCTTCTCTCATTTCTTATTTTTTTAATTCAAGTTCTCTCTCTGTTTTTCTTGATGAGCCTGGTTAAAGGCTTATCAATTCTGTTTATCTTTTTGAAAAATCTGCTCTTGGTTTCATTGTTCTTTTCTATTTTTGGGGGGGGGGTCTCTATTTTATTTATTTCCTCTCTGATCTTTATTGTTGGCTTCCTTCTGCTGACTTTGGGCTTCGTTTGCTCTTCTTTTGCTAATTCTTTAGCTGGCAGGTTAGGTTTGTTCATTTGAGATTTTTCTTGTTTCTTGAGGTAGGCCTGAATTGCTATAAACTTCACTCTTCGAACAGCTTTTGCTGTGTCCTATAGGTTCTGGAAAGTTGTGTTTTATTTTCACTTGTCTCTAAAGACAAGTTTTCTGATTTTCTCTTCGATTTCTTCATTGACCCATTGGCTTTCTTAGTAGCATGTTGTTTAGTCTCCATGTTTATTTTCTTAGTTTTCTTCCTATAATTGATTTCTAGTTTCACACCATTGTGGTCAGAAAAAAAATGCTTGATATAATTTCTATCCTCTTAAATTTGCTGAGACTTGTTTTGTGTCCTAGAATGTGATATATCCTGGAAAACATGCCATGTGCAGGTGAAAATAATGTGTATTCTGCTGTTTTGGATGGAATGTTCTGTAGATATCTATGAAGTACAACTGGTCTAAAATGTCATTTAAGATACTGTTTCCTTATTGATTTTCTGACTGGATGATCTGTCTATTGATGTAAGTGGGGTGTGAAAGTCCCCTACGATTAATGTATTGTTGATATTTGTTTATATACTTAGGTCCTATTTTAAGTTCACATATGTTAGCAAGCAAATGTTATATCCTCTTCTTGTATTGATCTCTGTATCATTATATAATGTCCTTCCTTGTCTTTTGTTACAGACTTGCTTTAAAGTCTACTCTGTCTGATATGAGTATAGCTACCCCAGCTTTCTTGTCATTCCCATTTGCATGAAATATCTTTTTCCATCCCCTCACTTTCAGTCTGTGTGTGTCTTTAGCTCTGAAGTGAGTCTCTTGTAAGCAACAAATAGATGGGTCTTGTTTTTTTATCCAATCAGCTACCCTATGCCTTTTGATTGAAGCATTTAGTCCACTGACATTTAAAGTGATTATCAATAGGTATGTACTTATTGCCATTTAGTTACTTGTTTTCTAGTTGTATTTGTACTTCTTCTCTGTTCCTTTAGTTTCTTCCCTTGTTTTTTGATAATTTTCTTTACTGGTATGCTTGTGTTCCTTTCTCTCTAGTTCTTGTGTATTTCTTGTAGGTTTTTGACTTATGGTTACCATGGGGTTCATATACACTGACATATAACTGTATATACTTGTTTTAAACTGGTAGTCATTTAAGTTCAAACACATTCTAAAAGACGTACATTTTCACTCCCCTCCCCCATGTTTTGTGTTTTTGATGTCATATTTTACATTTTCTTTTTTTTTTAATTTTATTTATTTTTGGCTGCATTGGGTCTTCGTTGCTGCGTGCAGGCTTTCTCTAGTTGCAGCAAGTGGGGTCTACTCTTTGTTGTGGTGCGCAGGCTTCTCATTGCTGTGGCTTCTCTTGTTGCAGAGCATGGGCTCTAGGTGCATGGGCTTCAGTAGTTGTGGCATGCAGGCTCAGTAGTTGTGGCTTACAAGCTCTAGAGTTCAGGCTCAGTAGTTGTGGTGCATGGGCTTAGTTGCTCCATGGCATGTGGGATCTTCCCGGACCAGAGATCGAACCCATGTCCCCTGCATTGGCAGGCGGATTCTAAACCACTGTGCCACCAGGGAAGTCCATTGATGTCATATTTTACATTTTCATGTATATTCCTCTACTGTTTATTGTAGTTTATAGTAAATTTTACAATTTTGTATTTTAATCTTTGCATTAGCTTATTTACATGGTTAATCTACAACCTTTACTATATATTTGCCTTTATTAGGGAGATTTCTCCTTTCCTATAGGTTGTTACTTCTTTGTTGTAGCCTTTTCTTTTTCTACTTAGAGAAAATGCTTTAACATTTCTTTTAGGGTTGGTTTAGTATTTATGAACTATTTTACTTGTTGCTTGTTTAACAAGTTCTTTACTTCTCCTTCAATTCTGAATGATAATCTTGTTGGATAGAGTATCTCAGGTTGTAGGTTTTTCCCTTTAAGCACTTTAAATATATCATACCACTCCCTTCTGAGTGGTAAAGTTGCTAAAGAAAAATCAGCTGATAGCTTAATGTGGCTCCCTTTTAGATGACTTTTTTTCTTAATGCCTTTATAACTCTCTTTTTAACTTTTGCCATTTTAATTATAATATGTCTTGGTGTGGATCTCTTTGGGTTCATCTCACCATCTTGTTTGGAATTCTCTTTGCTTCCTATACCTGGATATCTGTTTCCTTCTTCAGGTGTGGTATAATTTCAGCCATAATTTCATCAAGTATATTTCTTTTTAAAAAATATTTATTTATTTATTTATTTATTTGGCCGCGCTGGGTCTTAGTTGCAGCACGTGGGATCCAGCTCCCTGACCAGGGATCGAACCCATGCCCCCTGAAGTGGAAGAACGGAGCCCCAACCACTGGACCACCAGGGAATTCCCCATCAAGTATATTTTTGACACCTTTCTATCTCTCTTCTCCTTCAGGGACTCCTATAATGTGAATGTTAGTACAATTGAGATTGTCTCAGAGGTCCCTTAAACTATTCTCATTATTTTACTTTGTCTTCCTTTTGGATGTTCTGATTGGGTGATTTCCATTATCCTATCTTCCAGATCACTTATATTTTCTTCTGTATCTCCTCGTCTGCTTTTAATTCCTTCTAGTATGATTTTCATTTCAGTTATTGTATTCTTCAGCTCTGACTGGTTCTTTCTGTATTTTCTAATTCCTTTTAAAGTTCTCACTGTGTTTATCTATTCTTTTCCCTAGTCCAGCTAGCATTCTTATTACTAATGCTTTGAACTCTTTATCTGGTAAATTATTTTTCTCTGTTTCACTAGTTGTTTTCTTCAGGGGTTTTTTCTTGTTCCTTCCTTTGAAACATTCTTTTGTCTTCTCATTTTGTTTAACCTTCACTGCCTCTATGAAATTTGGTGAAACAGTTGCCTATCCTGGTCCTGAAGGGGTATCCTTATTTGGGAGTATCGCTATACAGTCGACATGTGCCCAATAGCTTTGGTGGGAGAGCTGAGCATGGGTCACATCTTCCCCCAGGGTGTGCTGGGGCAAGAGCTGAGCTGGAGATAGAGGAGCTAGAGCCAGAACCAGGTATGAGCTAGGGCTTTTCCTATGCTCAGAGCCTGCCACCACCCTATCATGGGCTGGGTTGGGTCCCAAGGTGCTAAAGCAGAAGCCCTGAGGGTCGGGTCCAAGCTGGTTCCATTCCTACTAAGTGTGTGTTCTCCCTCCTTCCAGCAGAGAGGAGCAGTGCTTGAGGAAGAGGGACCAGAGCAGGTGACCAATGTGGGCAGGGGCATGTGCTGGGGCAGTCTGGGTCAACAGTCAGAGCCCGAGACAGCTCCCAATCCACTGCCTCCTCGAGCACCAGTAATGGCTGCCCTCACCCCATTTAGATTAATTGCAGGTTCCTAGCCAGCTCTGTTCCCCCTAACCTTGCACCCTCCTTGGCAATAGCAGCCTTCACCCTAGTGGGGAGCTGCTCCAGAGCAAGAGGGGCTGGAACAAGTGCTCAGCATTTGCCAGAGCATGTGGTGCGGTGGTTGTGGGAAACTGGCCAAGGCCCAGACAGTTTCAATCTGCTTCCCCTGCCTTGGTCCCAGGAGTAAGCAAGTGTGTGTGCTTGCTCTTCATGAGACAAGTCTAGATTTCTTACAGACCTTCTGTTAGTCCCACTGGTTTTCACACCACCTAAGGGGATTAGTCTTGCCGGTGTTGAACCCCAGGGCTAAGATGCCCAACATGTGGTTCAAACCACTCACTCTCCAGGGAGGATCTCAGAGACAAAGTAATCCCCCTCTTTCCTCTTCTGTCTCCTCCTAGGGGCACAAGTCCTGAACTAATCGCTTCTCTTTCTTTCCTACTGAACTCTGTGTGGATCTTTCTTTATAGCCTTGGTTATATAAGAGTCTTTCTGACAGTCTCCAGTTTGTTTTCAGTGAGAACTGCTCCTCATGTAGATACATTTTTGTTGTGTTCATGGGGAGAGGTGAGCTCAGTATCCTCCTACTCCGCCATCTTGATCTCCTCTTCTAAAAGTTCCATTTTAGAGAGTGTCTACACTGGTGTACTATTGGAAGTACCTGAAGAAACTTTACAGCACGGGCCTATCAATGACATTTTCAGATTTCACTGGGGTTCAACTATTGAACTACATAATATACCTAACACTGGAAATTAGAAAATGATAAAGAAGGGAAAGTAAGCAAGGGATCATAGAAATGATAAAGAATCCATATTATAATTGTTTATATTCTGCATTAAATTGTCAAGTTTATAGCATCTTTCTAGCCATTTTATAGGAGTTCATGTAAGAAAAAGAACTTATCATTTTGTAAAGAAGCTGTTAAAATCAAAAAGGAAACAAATTCCATGAGCAGTAACAAAGCTGAGATAACCACAGAGCACAACACTTATTAAAAATCCACGATTCTATAAAGCTTGTGAGACAGAAGGTAATAAATGAACTAATGACAAGAACCTATAGTGAGCTATTACTCCTGCAACGATGCCTTAGTGACCCTCTAATAAGTGCTTAATTTGTTTCTTGGCAGGAGAACCCTGTTGGAAGGCCTAAGGTGATATGGTCAAAGCAAGATGAACAAAAAATTGCCTTTTAATAGCTACCTAATGAACCTTGCATGACTTTAAAACACTGAAATAAACTTTACTATTTCATATTGGTGTTTTCCTATTCTGAATTCCAAAACTAAAATAACAGTGCTACTTTAATAACCTTGTCATCTACATTTAAAAAAACATTCTTTTATCTTAACTCTTTACGCTTAACAGAATGTGTGAATAACTTTAAGATACACTACTTAATATGGCTTAATATGCCTGAACATAATGGCAAATTTTATTAAATTAACAATTCATGAGTATTGGTTTTAGATGAAGCACTTAATATTTTCGGATGCATACATTAATTATCTTCTATATTTATCATGTTCTACCATTCTTTCTCTAATTAGGATATATCTTCAAAGAATCTGAATGCTTAAGGAAATATAACTCTTACTTTTTTCTTTAATACTTAACTAAGGAAACTACAAAGAGTGCTATATACTTTTGTACACTTTTGATACTGTTTGTCCTATGATTTTACTTACATTCATTTCTTTTAACTGCTGTTGCTTCTGAAAAATTCAAACATCCAGCAAGTCTGAATTAAGCCCATTATTAGGGCTTGATGTGTATGTTAGAAGGGTCAGTATTTAACTGAATTATTTTCAAAGCCAATCTTATCTCTCCTCTCATGGTCCATGGATAAGAGCCCAAGTGTCCTACAATAGTCTACCTTTGTCAGAGAATCTCAGTAAATCAGTTTCATATGCGCTCCTGATACTTTCTGATCAATCTCACTAAACATTATTGCAAATTCTTTGTAGCTATATCTAAGTAAACTCTCGATTTTTACCAGGTGCTTCTTTAATTTGGTTTTGTCACTTCTGAAAGTCCCTGCTGGTGTGAGAGCCCATAGCTGCCTGTCTGTTATTAGTTTCTCTTTACTTCAAGGACTATGAACACAGATCCATACACCCTACTGTCGACAAAAATATTAATCAATAGTCGATCTAAGAAAGAAAAGAAAATTTTTATTCAAGCCACTTTAGAGAGTCAAGAGATAAACTTGTGAAAACTCATAAATTATAGCTGTGTCAGAGGAAGATCATGGATAAAGAGAAAGGAAAAGATGAGGAATAGTTATAAAGCAATTTATAATTAATTCAAAGACTGGAGGGTCATGAAATGTTGACCAGGGATTATGAGTAAGTTTCACTTTTTAACTGAATCAACATCATAGCCCATTCCCAAAGGAACCATAACAAAGACCAAATTGAAATTCATTTTTGGTTGAAAGTCCAATACAATCTTAGACCCATAACCATTCAAATATATTTAAGTATCATATAAAAAAAGGCTTAACGTTATTTTCACTTAATTAATTGTATTCTTACTTAAATATTATAATGAGAAAATAAAGAGTTCAGCCCTGGAATATTCCTTAATATCCTCCAAGAAATAGAATATTTAACATCAATAGTAATTCCAAATATAAATCACCTCTTTACAGGGGTGGGTCCTAAATTTGGAACTGTGCCTTATTTTTTCTGAAAGTATAGTTCAATCATTTATAGTCAGTTTTGGCTCTATCAAAAAATTTAAAAACCCCACATCATAAGTATTTCTTTTGTCCCTAAGACCTTATCTAAGTGAAGGGCAGAAAAACAATTCTACTCTGCCTAAGAGTTTTTTCAATGGCACAAGGAACACTAAAAGGTTGAGGACAAACAATAAGAGACAATATAATTTCTTTCTTTCTCTGAATTAACACTGTATCGAGAACAATAAAAATGGTGAATGAAGATCACAGCACAAACTATAAAGTATAGAGACTTTCAACTCAATGACATTTATTTTCTTGTTTTTAAATTTATTTTTTATTTATTTTCCTTTATAACATCTTTATTGGAGTATCATTGCTTTACAATCGTGTGTTAGTTTTTGTTGTATAACAAAGTGAATCAGCTATATGTATACATATAGCCCCATATCCCCTCCCTCTTACGGCTCCCTCCCACCCTCCCTATCTCACCCCTTTAGGTGGTCACAAAGCACCTAGCTGATCGTCCTGTGCGATGCAGCTGCTTCCCACTAGCTACCTATTTTACATATGGTAGTGTATATATGTCAATGCTACTCTCTCACTTCGGATGGCATTTACTTTCTGTCTTCAACTACCATGGTATTGATAGTGATTTGTGAGAAAATAGACAGTGTTAGTTGGAACTTGGGACTGTAACTACTTATTAGGCATTAAATTTTGTGGCAATTTCTTTTTTTTTTCTTTTTTCCTTTAACATCTTTATTGGAGTATAATTGCTTTACAATTCTGTGTTAGTTTCTGTTGTATAACAACGTGAATCAGCTATATGCATACGTATATCACCATATCTCCTCCCTCTTGAGTCTCCCTCCCATCCTCCTTATCCCACCCCACTAGGTGGTCGCAAAGCACGGACCTGATCACCCTGTGCTATGCAGCTGCTTCCCACTAGCTATCTATTTTACATTTGGTAGTGTATATATGTCAATGTTACTGTCTCTCTTCATCCCAGCTTACCCTTCCCCCTCCCTGTGTCCTCAAGTACATTCTCTACGTCTGTGTCTTTATTGCTGCCCTGCCCCTAGGTTCATCAGAACCATATATTTTTTTTTTTAGATTCCATATATATGTGTTAGCATACAGTATTTGTTTTTCTCTTTCTGACTTACTTCACTCTGTATGACAGACTCTAGGTCCATCCACCTAACTACAAAGAACTCAATTTCGTTTCTTTTTATGGCTGAGTAATATTCCATTGTATATATGTGCCACATCTTCTTTAACCATTCACCCATCGATGGACACTTAGGTTGCTTCCACGTCCTGGCTATTGTAAACAGTGCTGCAATGAACATTGTGGTAGATGACTCTTTTTGAATTATGGTTTTCTCAGGGTATATGCCCAGTAGTGGGATTGCTGGGTCATATGGTAGTTCTATTTTTAGTTTTTTAAGGAACCTCCATACTGTTCTCCATAGTGGCTGTATCAATTTACATTCCCACCAACAGTGCAAGAGGGTTCCCTTTTCTCCACACCCTATCCAGCATTTACTGTTTGTAGATTTTTTGATGATGGCCATTCTGATTGGTGTGAGGTGATACCTCATTGTAATTTTGATTTGCATTTCTCTAATGATTAGTGATGTTGAGCATCTTTTCGTGTGTTTGTGGCAATCTGTATATCTCCTTTAGCAGAATGTCTATTTAGGTCTTCTGGCCATTTTTGGATTGGGTTGTTTGTTTTTTGATATTGAGCTGCATGAGCTGCTTGTATATTTTGGAGATTAATCCTTTGTCAGTTGCTTCCTTTGCAAATATTTTCTCCCATTCTGAGGGCTGTCTTTTCATCTTGTTTATGGTTTCCTTTGCTGTGCAAAAGCTTTTAAGTTTCATTAGGTCCCATTTGTTTATTTTTGCTTTTATTTCCATTTCTCTAGGAGGTGGGTCAAAAGGTTCTTACTGTGATTTATGTCATAGAGTGTCCGGCCTATGTTTTTCTCTAAGAGTTTGACAGTGTCTGGCCTTACATTTAGGTTTTAATCCATTTTGAGTTTATTTTTGTGTATGGTGTTAGGGAGTGTTCTAATTTCATTCTTTTATATGTAGCTGTCCAGTTTTCCCAGCACCACTTATTGAAGAGGCAGTCTTTGTCCATTGTATACTCTTGCCCCCTTTATCAAAGATAAGGTGACGACATGTGCGTGAGTTTATCTCTGGGCTTTCTATCCTGTTCCATTGATCTATATTTCTGTTTTTGTGCCAGTACCATATTGTCTTGATTACTGTAGCTTTGTAGTATAGTCTGAAGTCCAGGAGCCTGATTCCTCCAGCTCTGTTTTTCTTTCTCCAGATTGCTTTGGCTATTTGGGGCTTTTGTGTTTCCATACAAATGATGAAATTTTTTGTTCTAGTTCTGTGAAAAATGCCATTGGTGGTTTGATAGTGATTGCACTGAATCTGTAGATTGCTTTGGGTAGTATAGTCATTTTCACAATGTTGATTCTTCCCATCCAAGAACATGGTATATCTCTCCATCTGTTTGTACCATCTTTAATTTCTTTCATTAGTGTTTTATAGTTTTCAGGTCTTTTGTCTCCTTAGGTAGGTTTATTCCTAGGTGTTTTATTCTTTTTGTTGCAATGGTAAATAGGAGTGTTTCCTTAATTTCTCTTTCAGATTTTTCGTCATTAGTGTATAGGAATGCAAGAGATATCTGTGCATTAATTTTGTATCCTGCAACTTTACCAAATTCATTGATTAGCTCTAGTAGTTTTCTGGTGGCATCTTTAGGATTCTCCATGTATAGTATCATGTCATCTGCAAACAGTGACAGCTTTACTTCTTCTTTTCCGGTTTGGATTCCTTTTATTTCTTTTTCTTCTCTGATTGCTGTGGCTAAAACTTCCAAAACTATGTTGAATTATAGTGCTGAGAGTGGGCTTCTTGTCTTGTTCCTGATCTTAGAGGAAATGGTTTCAGTTTTTCACCATTGAGAATGATGTTGGCTGTGGGTTTGTCATATATGGCCTCGATTATGTTGAGGTAGGTTCCCTCTGTGCCTGCTTTCTGGAGAGTTTTTATCATAAATGGGTGTTGAATTTTGTCAAAAGCTTTTTCTGCATCTACTGAGATTATCACATGGTTTTTATCCTTCATTTTGTTAATATGGTGTATCACATTGATTGATTTGCATATATTGAAGAATCCTTGCATTCCTGGGATAAACCTCACTTGATCAATGTGTATGATCCTTTCAGTGTGCTGTTGGATTCTGTTTGCTAGTATTTTGTTGAGGATTTTTGCATCTATGTTCATCAGTGATATTGGCCTGTAGTTTTCTTTCTTTGTGACATCCTTGTCTGGTTTTGGTGTCAGGGTGATGGTGGCCTCGTAGAATGAGTTTGGGAGTTTTCCTCCCTCTGATATATTTTGGAAGAGTTTGAGAAGGATAGGTGTCAGCTCTTCTCTAAATGTTTGGTAGAATTCACCTGTGAAGCCATCTGGTCCTGGGTTTTTGTTTGTTGGAAGATTTTTAATCACAGTTTCAATTTCAGTGCTTGTGATTTGTCTGTTTATATTTTCTATTTCTTCCTGATTCAGTCTCAGAAGGTTGTGCTTTTCTAAGAATTTGTCCATTTCTTCCAGGTTGTCCATTTTATTGGCATATAGTTGCTTATAGTAATCTCTCATGATCCTTTGTATTTCTGCAGTGTCAGTTGTTACTTCTCCTTTTTCATTTGCAATTTCTTTTTGACAACACATTTCAAAATTTATACTAAAGAAATACACATTGTAATCTTTTTGGAGTAAAAGGAGAGTATTTTAGCGTGTCACATTTTTAAAAAAACATTTTCTTTATAAATAATTTCAGATTCATTTAAGAGTTGCAAAGATAGTACAGAGTTTCAGTAAACCCTTCACTTATCTATCCCTAATGTTAACATTTTACGTAACTATCCCCATATAAACAAGTAAATATATAGTAAAAAGGAGCTTATAAACATTGGCATACTGCCTGGAGGCTTTAAAAAGGAGTCTTTTAGACTACAGAACAGATTATATGAGTGAAATTTCATTAACAAGAGAAAGCATTTTAGGACCGTTTAAGGCTTTCAGCAGTGCATAAAAAGTTATTTAGAAACTAGAAACCACTTCTGCATCTCATTTACCTAACTGATGAGAGAGAAATGAGCTAAGCATTTAAAGCACAGCCTTGAGGTATTTTTTTTTTGCACATGAACCGAGTCTAACTCTCTTAAAAGACAAGAGAATCATTAGCTTTCTGCTACCACCATGCCAGCAGCAGTCACTAACCTTTCCTACCATAAATAGATTCAGAAATAGTAATAGAACAATTATAAATCATGATTCTCATGGCTGATTTAGTACATTTTTGTAAATCTAAACTAGAAACTCTGTAAATGGTAATACTTTATTATGTGTAAACAGAATATTATTATTTATTAAAAATGTCATTAAATCTCACTCTGGTAGTGTTAAAATAATTCATACTGTCTCATGGGAGGTCTTTTTTATGAAGCAAGCTGAGAGATAAATATTCTGTAGATTGCTTTAAAAACAGATGAAAATTTCATTTGCTGAGAAGGGTGAACATCACCATCATTTGGGCAAAGTTAAAATCAGACTTGAGGCTATTGCCAAGACCAGAATCTCCCTTGCTTATACAACAGCTGGTGATAAAATGTCTACTTTTTAAATGAGATGGAATTAATATTAATATGAGAATCCATTCCAATACTAGGAGTATGACTGCTGTGTTGTATTGTAAGTCTGTGTTCAGCTTTGTGACAAACTCTCAAACTGTCTTCCAAATGGTTGTACTGTTTTTATTTTCAGCATTGATAGATAAGAGTTCTTATTGTTTTATATCCTCACCAGCAATTAGTATATCCTTTATTTTTTTTTAAATTTTAGCTATTCTAATAGGTGTATAGTAGTATCTCATATTTTTAAATTTGCAATTCCCCAGTGACATGTGATGCTAAGCATCATTCTTATGCCTATTTGCTATCTGTACATTTTCTTCAGTAAGTTATCTCTTTTTGTGCATTTTCTCATATTGGGTTGTTTGTTTTCTTATTGTTGAATTTTAAGAGTTCTTTGCATATTTTGCATTCAAATCTTTTATCAGATATGTTTTATAAATATTTTCTCCCATTTGTCATTTATCTTTTCAACCTCTTAACATTGTCATTTTCAGAGCAGAAATTTTTAATTTTAATAAAGTTCAACTTATAATATCCTTTCATTCATAGATCATGATTTTGTTATTCTAAGAACTCATCACTGAACCCAAGGTGACCTAAACATTACCCTATATTTTCTTCTGGAAGTTATATAGTTTTGCATTTTACATTTAGGTTGATGATCCATTTTGAGATAATTTTTGTAAAATAGGTAAGTTCTTTGTCTAGGTTCACTTTTTGCGTATGGATTCTCAACTGGTCCAGCACCATTTGTTGAAGATACAAATTTTCTCTATTGAATTACCTTTGCTCCTTTGTCAAAGATCAGTTGACTACAGGTGTATTTCTGGACTCAATTCTGTTCCATTGATCTATGTGTTTAATCTTTTATCAAAAACTATGCTGTTTTATATTGTCTTGAAATTGAGTATTGTGAGACCTCTAACTTTCTTCTTCTTCAGTATTTTGTTGACTGTTCTAGGTCTACTGCCTTTCCATATAAACATTAGAATCCATTTGTTGATATCTGATAAATAGCTTCCTAGTATTTTGATTGAGACTGCATTGAATCTATAGAGCAAGTTGGGAAGAACTGACATCTTAACAATATTGAGTCTTCTAATTCATGAATACAGACTCTCTCTCCACTTATCTAGATCTTCTATGATTTCTTTCATCAGAATTTTTTTAGTTTTTCCCATATAGATACTGCCCATATTTTCTTATATTTATATCTTATTTCCTTTTTTATACTATTATAAATGCCTTTTTCTTATCTTCAAATTCCTATTGTTCATTGCTAGTATATAGGAAAGCAAGTGACTTTTGAATGTTAACCTAGCATCCTGCAACCTTGATGTAGTCATTTATTAGTCCAAGGATATTTTGTCAGTTCTTTGCAATGTTATACATAGCTAACTATGTTATCTGCAAATTGAAGATATTATTTCTCCTTTTCCAGTTCCTATGATGCCATTTATATCTTTTCTTATTGCACTAAT
This sequence comes from Eschrichtius robustus, assembly GCF_028021215.1. NCBI lineage: Eukaryota > Metazoa > Chordata > Mammalia > Artiodactyla > Eschrichtiidae > Eschrichtius > Eschrichtius robustus. Next base: position 103,851,818 of record NC_090831.1, on the reverse strand, counting down.
TTGAACATTCAGGATAATGTTGGATAGGAGTGGTGTGAGAGGATACCCTTGTCTTTTTCTGGGTCTTAGGGAAAAAGTGTTCATTTTTTCACAGTTAAGCATGATGTCAGTTGTAGGTCTTCTGTATATATTTGTTATCATCTTGAGGACTTTCCCCTCTATTCCTAGTTTTCTGGTATTTTTTATCATGAACACATGTTGGATGTTAAAAGCTTTTTCTGCATGAATTGATATGATCATGTAATCTTTCTTCTTTAGCCTGTTAACATGATGGATTACAACATCTTTAAATGTTGAAACAGCCTTGACTATCTGGTATAATTATTTTAATACGTTATGGAAATTAATTTGCTAACTTTTGTTAAGGATTTCTGAGTCTGTGTTCATGAGAGATATTGCTCAGTAGTTTTTCTTTCTTGTAATGTCTTTATCTGGTTTGGGTATGAGGGCAATGGTGGTCTTATTGAATATGTTAGGAACTGCTTCCTCTGCTATAATTTCCTGGAAGAGATTATGAAAATGTGGTATTATTTTTTCCTTAAATCTACTATTCAACAATGAAACTATCTGGGCCTGGTACATTCTTTTTTGGAAGGTTATTAATTATTGATCCAATTTCTTTTAATAGTAATAGAGCTATTTAGGTTATATATCTCTCCTAGCGTCAGTTTTGTTAGATTTTCTTTTAAAAAATAAGTTCCTTCACTAAACTATCAGATTTGTGGACATAAAATTGTTGGTACTATTCCTTTATTATCCTTTTAGTGTCTATGGGATCAGTAGTGATGGCCCCTCTTTCATTCCTGATACTGGCAGTTTGTATATCTTCTCTCTTTTTTCTTTTGATTAGTCTAGTTACAGGTTTATTAATGGTATTTATCTGTTCAAAGAACCAGCTTTTGCTTTTGTTGGTTTTACCTATTTCCTTGGCATGCCTTGTAACATTTTGCTGAAAGCCAGACATGTTGTATAAGATTATGGGAACATTTTATGGCTTCAACAGCTTCTGCTCCAGATATGCAGGTCTCAACTATGACTTTCTATAAAGACCTGTCTCTTCAGATTTGGGGATGGTGGTTTGCTCTGAAACCTCAATTCTCTGATGGGACCCAGAAAAGTTATTGGTTTTCAGTTTGTCAAGCTTTTTCTTATTATGAGGACAGGAGTAATAACATCTAAGCTCTTTTCATGTTGAAGCTGAAACAGGAAATACCCTTTTTTAATGAAAAGAAATTCTTAGAAAATTTGTTCTATAATATTTTAAGGAGATCAATGATTAGTTCAGAAATGGAACTATTCATTTATTAAAATATCCATCGACAAAATCCACTGATCAATGTCTCAATCCTTTCATTGATGAAATATGTCTGTGTAAATAAGGGAGGTTGATCACTGGAAAGTCTGGTTATATAAGTGCCTTGTTCATAGTAGGAAATTAATAATTTAGTTATTATTAATATTTTTAATTTTGAATTATTAACAAAAAGGTAAGAACTAACACCAAAATCATTATCTACAGAAGAAAAAAATTGACAAGTAGGACTTTACTAAAATTTAAAACTTCTGCTCCACAAAAGATGCTATAAAAAGGATGAAAAAACAAGCCACAGACTGGGAAAGACAGTTTCAAAACATACATCTGATAACGGACTTGTATCCAAAATATACAGAGAACTTCTAATACTCAACACTAAGAAAATAAACAACCCAGTTTAAAAATGGACAAAAGATCTGTATAGACAGCTCAACAAAGAAGATATACAGATGGCAAATAAGCATATTAAAAGATGCTCAATATCATATGTCATTAAGGAATTGCAAATTAAAACAAGGAGGTGCTACTATACACTAAAATCCAAAACACTCACAAAACCAAATACTGGTGAGAATGTGGAGCAGCAAGAAAGCTCACCCAACAATGATAGGAATCGATAATGATACAGTCACTTTGAAAGACAGTTGTGTAGTTTCTTACAAGTTAAACATAATCTTATTTGCACTCTATGATATGGCAAACTAATTGTTGTCTGCAGCTTGGTACATGTTCTTTCACTTCTTCTAGTTGTAGTGATGGATCCTCCTCCCTCTATCCCTTCCTTTTAATCTTAAACAGAATTCACAGGTGACAATAAATAGTTCAGTAACTGGGTACATCCCTTATGATTCATGCCTCTGAACTAGAGAGAGAAGGTTGAACTTAAGCACTGCTTCTTATAGCTCTTAATTTGATGTCAAATAGAAGCTTCACTCAGTTAGCATCCTGGAAAATAGTCTAATATTCTGAAAGTGATTTTCTTCTTTCTTAGCTCCTGATATGTTATTTGACAAACTGCTGTAATGATAACCAAATGATTTCATAATCTTTATTGATAAATATTCTTCAAGATCTAAGGGCATGTATTCAACTCCTACCCAAAATTAGACTAGGTGGCCTACTTCTACCATCACTTAAGACTTTCCTTGCCTTTGCTAGATGATTCTGAACACCGAAACATAGACCAAAAACCCATGAAGTTCTTAAAACAGTCCCTCTTTACTCATATGTTTGGATGCTGCAATGAATTTTCCTGGCAGAAATTTCCCAATCTGATTCTCTCCGGCCATAAAAATGAGGACATTTCCTTGCAATGATAGTCGGATTCCAGAGGAATGCCCAATGGGACGGTGTGCTGTCCAAACCAAAGAGAATCCTGGCTTATGCCAAGGCCTGAGGCTATTTAAGAGCAAACATCTTATAATACAATTGGCGGTCCATAAAATTGAATAAGATTACTCAGATTACATAATTCTGAATGTAAAATGATACTATGCAATTAAAGGTAAAGTTCTAACTCTAAAGTTCTTTTTTTTTTAAGATTCAAAAGGAAGAACAATTTTGATTTCAGAACAATTTTTCCAAGATAGATGACTCAGAATTTAATTTTGCATTTTTTAGCCTTTAGCCTTGATATAAGATTTGGTTGTCTTTTGTTGAAATCATTGAATAGATGTCCTTTTCTGAGCATGTCTGTGAGTGAGTGCAAGAGTGAAAAATACTCTCCTCCGATGTGAGGAAATTAACTTTTTTCAGTTACTATAACTTTTATCTCTTTCTTCTCAGCTCCAAATGTTTAAACTTTCTGTTGCCAAGGTTATTTTTTATTGGCTTTTGCTGCTACTTAATTCCCTTTCTCACAAGTATCTTTATGGCTTCTAATACTTCTCACCTATATATATCTCTTTTTTGTCAGTGCTCATTCTCTGTTCTTTCTTTCAACAGATGCAACTTCTTAAGAATCTTCTTCCCAGCAACAGTTTCTAAAGTCAAGCAATTTATTTACATGAATCATCATAATTTTTAATTCCTTCTACACACACTGAGGTATTTGATGATGATGCTGTAGACAATATTATATATTTGTGGGAGAGTAGCTTAAAACTTCACACTAACTGTACCTGGAAGTATTTTGGTTGAGACTAGCCAAAGCTAGGTTTATGTAGAGCAGGCTATCAGTTACAACATACTCATCCCTTTTGATAAAGCATTTATATTTGAAATGGCTTTATATTTGAAATCCCAGGGAAATTTGAAAATTCCCCTGGGATGTCATCACTTCTTTATCTCCTCATAGTTTGATCAATGCTACTCACCACCTGAAAGGTTAATATCTTCCCAGCTCCTGAGCCAACAAATTTTTGCAAACTTAAACATGTAAATCATCCTCAAAATATAGCTCAGAGGTTAAAACGTAAGGTCTGGGGTTGGAATGCATGGGGTTCAAACTTCAGATTGCATTTACTAGCTGTAAAACCATGAGCAAGCTATTCAGCCTCTTTGTGTCTGTTTCCCTATCTGATAATTGGGAAGGAATTAACATACAGTTTTGATGAGAGTTAAATAATCTGGTAAACATAAAGTGCTTAGAATAATGCCTAATACAAAATAAGCACTAATTTAAGATTATTTATTACTGTCTGCTCATGTAGTCAGTACTTGTAAGCTATCTTATTTCTCTTTCGAGTTCTCAGTGTGAATCAAGCCCACCATCAAGTGAATGTCTTGAGTTAATTTTCTCCAGTTCACTCACTTCAACTCCATCACTCTTCCTCTGTTTTAGGTTACTCCATAAGAATGAGAATGCTACCTTTCTGTGTGATTTATATTTTATTCAGTCTCTCTACTAATCCAGACGCCCTGAAAGGCCACGGCTCTGGGGACTAGTCACTTGAACGATTCCTCATGGTTTACCTAATTTAAAAAGACTGCCTCCCTTCAGATAGCCTGGTACTAGCCTACTATATGTTTGCAGCCTGGTAAATTTTTATAACCAATTCTCTGCCCTGATTTTAGATTATTTTTCCAACTTCTCACTTCTTATCTTGCTTATTCTAAGCATCCTTATTCTTAAACCATAATGCAAGGGCTACAGTGACAATCCTTGACATGTATTTATATCGAGGTATTAAAAGGGTTATGATGATTTAAGCAGCAAATAACAGAAAACTTAAGTCGAATTTCTTAACTAAACCAGAATATATTCCCTCATATACAAGAGATATCGAGTATGGCATTTCCAGGTTTGGCTAATTCAGTTGATCAACAGTGTCAAGGACCCAGGTCCCTTCTCTCTTTTCATTCTGTCACCCTTAGTGTGCTTGTTATCGATTAACACCATTTCTAGAGAAGATATCTGATGGAAGAAAATGTACTTTTGTTATACGTGTGATTCCTTTCAGTAATTGCCCCATAACTTACTGGCCCAAGTCACCCTTAAACCATGCTTATTCTTAAACCAAGTCAGAGAATGAGAAAACTTCAATTAATTTAGACAAAACAGGATTTACTCTGAATATACAGTGGTAGAGTAGAGGCCTGAACAAAATCTGTGCCTGTTAGTACTGAAACATAATAAATCATACCACATTTATGTATTTAAAAAAAAACTTTTTTTTTTTTTTTTTACCTCCTACAGTTACTCTAGGTCAGGAATTTGGCTTCAGTTTAACACTTTTGCCTCAGAATATATCATGTGACTGTAGTCAGACAGGGGTTGGAACTGGAATAGCAAATGACTAAATTCACTGAAAGCTCTCTCTCTCCATATAATCTCAGGGCCTCTTTCTGTGGTTTCTCTACATGGTTAGTCTACATAGACTACTTTTGGCTTCCTCAAAGCATGGCAGCCCAGGCAGCTAGATTGCTCACATCAAAGCTTAGGGCTCCAAAGGTGAATGCCTCAGGTAGTAAGATGGATGCTGCACCCTTTTAAGGCCAGCCTTTAAATTAACATAGCATACTTTTGGCCACGCTCTCCTGGACACACGTAATTCACAAAGTCTGCTCAGAATGAGGAGGAGAATTAACTTCTGCTTCTTGACACGGGTGTGGCAAGGTTCTAGAAATGCACAGGAGATGAGAGATACTATGTAGCCACAGACAAAAACAGAAGAAGGAGAACCCCCTTTTGGGTACTCTGCCATGAAAAAATTATTCTGCTTATCCTATGTGAATGGAAAGTAGGGTAGATTAGTTTGGGCAAAGATTCAATATCAGGAAATCTCTAGGTGAACCATTCATAGGAAGGATCCCTGGGCCAGTCACAAGCTCCTAGGTTGAAAGATCTTATGCATATTCGTTGAGGGAGAGAGAAAAGAAGAGGGGAAGTAACAGAGAAAGAAGAGGAAGGTTTTAGAAGTGACAGTGGAAGTGATGATGTTGCCAAATAACTAATTTCTTTTTTTCATAGTGTTGCTAGTGGTTAGCCCCCTGTGAGCCACTAACATTCAAATGTTTATGACCATGCCTCAGGAGTGCCACAGATTCAGCTAGCCTCTTTCTACTGTCTGTGCTCAAGTGATCTGTCCGTTAGGGCTTTTATCCAGCATTTACAGCTATGGAACACAGCCTGAAACTGTGTTGTTGTGTGCCTTTAGAGAGCTTCTTCTTGATATTCTGACAGTGGTACTCTCAGCTCTACATACCATTTTAAAAATGAGCTAATATAGTTTAAAATGAGATGTGGCTTGGTAATTGAATGAAGGGATTTTGTGGTCATATCGTAAAGGACTTACATATTATCCTTTTCTTTCCAAGGTTTAAAACAAGTGTTAAAGAAGGGAATGCCATGCCCAAGTCTGCAAAAAAGGATGAGTCAGAGAGTAAGAGATATCCAAGAAAGCTCAGTTCGGTGACTTGAAATAATTGAGAGAGTTGGGAAAGGAAATCTGAACTGATAGAGCTATGGAGAAGAGAAGAGGGATTTCATAATTAACAGGGGAAGACTCAATTAGTGACTTGAGAGCTAAAAGATATGGCCTGAAGGAAGGCATATCAAGGATATTTGAGTTTTCAAGTATGGATACTTCCATTAATAATAACTTCATTGGTTCCATTTAAGGAAATAGTAAACACAGGAGGCTTTAGAGATTAATTTAATTGGCCTTTTAAATTGGTGTTAATAAAATCTATAGTAGTGGATAATATCACAAATAAAATTATGTCTAATGGGTTAAAGGTCAAAGGTGGAACCATGGAATTTACCAACGGTTAGGGACAGAGCTGGAGGAAATCCAGAAAGAGAATAATTAGTGAGCTGAAGGGGGGAAATAGAAATAACATATAATAGTGAAGAATATTATAGTGGAAAAAAGTATGATCAACATTATTATGCTATAGAGCAGCCAAATTAAGTAGAAGGCAGTCACTGGACTTGATAATTACAAGTCTATTTTCTATCTCATTAAAATAAAGAATCAGATCAAAGTGAGTTTAGCAGCAAATTGGACATGAAAGAACTAGCAATTTCTGTAGACTCTTCAATGAAGCTTGTTTGTAGAAGGGAGAAAATGGGAGCACCTGCAATGCAGCATTGGTAAAGTGTATGTGAGAGTGTGTTTTGACAACATGTTTGTAAATTGTACCTAAAAACAATATTCTTAGAACAGGTAGAAAAGGTGAACTTGAACTAAAGAAGGGTCAGGTCCTCCTGTGAGAGGAAAGAGATAGGGAGTGATAAAGATTGCTGGAGGAGAAGGCAGATGGATGCAAGTGGTTTTATGAGTATGACTGACATGCAGGGTTTAAGAAATTTGAAGAGAATGTAATATATCCACTGGATGATGTATAATTTAAACAAAAACTAAACTCTGCATGACGAGTCAAGGCATGGAGTTGGTTTGAAAAAAATATAATCTAACAACCGAAAGTAATGAAAATAAATCACTGTTTACTAGAATCTCTCAAATAATGTCAAAGGGTAAGAAACATATTTCCATTGTGCTGAAAATCTTTAAAACATTTTCATTTCTGTCATCATCGGTATCCTACCCTTGAATTACAAGTGGTTTCCTCAAAATCTCCCACCCCACTTACTCTGAAGCCCTACTTCTTTTGCTTTAAGCCACTACTGCTCCTACTCCCTCTTGAGTAGACAAAGCCCTTCCCAGCGTCACTCTATTTATGTATCTTTCTCTCTATTTGTCCTAAATTTATCATGCTCTATTTAGTATCTTAAAACTATATCACAAAAACTAAAGAAACAGCTGACACAAAGGGGATACTCACTAGATGTAGCTGGGGTGGAAAATCTCAATGGAAAACAATCATAATTTTCCTGAACACACAAGGCAGAAAGAAAACTGAAAATGCAGATGTTTTACCCTGTCACAGACAGGAAGGAAAGCCAAAGTTGCAAATGATCTGTTCATAATTTTCTGCTAGAGTTGCTAAAATATTGATGATTCTTGAAGGGTAATTCAAAGATTAAACTGTTCAAAATGTAAGCATATATGTTCCTAGAATCAATTACTAAAGTATTATATCATATTAAATTATCATATATCGCCCCATAAGTCCTACCACCTACCATCAGTATGAGTGGATGATGGCATTTTTAACCTCATGAAGGTGGTCGTAAAATTATATTATTCCCCAAGCAATAAGAGCTTCTGAAGTGTGTGATGTGTGCCAGATTTTTCTAGGCATGCTCCTCCCAACAACTCTAGGTGGTATGTACGACTTTTTTTACTTTTTACAGATGAGAAAATGAAAGCATAAAGGTAAATTAGAAGAAATAAAGAACAGTAAAAATGATCTAAATTCATGATGCAGGAGTATGGTAAGCAGAATAATGTCCCGTCCCCAAAGACGCTGCTGCCCTAATCCCCAGAACTTGTGAATATGTCACTTATCATGTTACAAGGGACTCTGCATATGTGATTAAGTTTAAGGGTCTTGAGATGGGGAGATTGCCCTGGATTTTCCAGGTAAGCTCTGTATAATCACAAGAGTCCTCATAAGAGGGAGACAGAAGAGTCAGAGTCACAGAAGGAGACGCGAATATTGAGGCAGAGGTAAGAGTGATACTACCACAGCCTAGAAATAGGTGCAGCCCCCAGAAGCTAGAAAGGGCAGGGAATGGATTCTCCCCTAGAGTCTCAGGAAGGAATGCAGCTCTGCTGATGACACTTTGATTCTAGCCCATAAGACCCATTGCATATGTCTGACCTCCAGGACTATAAGATAATAAATTTATGTTGTTTTAAGTCGGTAAGTTCTTAGTAATTTGTTACAGCAGCAATAGAAAACTAATACAAGAAAAGACAGGAATAGGGAAAAGAGTGAAGTCTTTGAGTAGCTGTGAGGGAAGAAGCACCAGACTAAGGGGACTGGCTTTTTTATTTGTCCTGGGGAAGGACTTTTTTATCTTTGATCCCCATTAAATATATATATATTAGGAGCTCAATAAATATTGGTGAATTACAAAAGGCTAGAAATGTCCCCCAAATAATAGACCATCTCTCTCTATACTGTGAAAAACGATTATATTTCTAAGACATGATGCTGAGTTGCCTACTCACAGTAATTTGCCTACCCTATCCCTTTAAAAACCTTGTTTCTACCCGTATCATCTTTGAAAAAACTAAAATATTTGTGAAAATAGGGTGGAGGGAGATATAAATAAGTTACCAAAAGGAGAGAAGGGCACCATCCACATGCCAGAGGTATCAAGGAAATTCTGAAAGTTACAGGGTTGAGAGCAGCAGATGGAGGGGGAGGCCGGCCAATCTGGAACTGGCCTTAAGTACGAGCCTGTCTCCGGTCAGCACGTGGAACAGTCACCAGGAGAAAGCACATATCTTTATATCTCTGGAGCAAAGCAGGGTGGGGCTGCATATAGAGATCCTGCTGGAGCTTCCTGACCACGTAAAGATCATCTAGAGCAGCGGTCCCCAACCTTTTTGGCACCAGGGACCGGTTTCGTGGAAGACAGTTTTTTCTACAGCCAGGGCAGGCGAGGGGGGAGATGGTGCAGGTGGTAACGCAAGCAAAGGGGAGCGACGGGGAGTGGCAGATGAAGCTTCGCTCACTCACTCGCCCACCGCTCACCTCCTGCTCTGCGGCCTGGCTCCTAACAGGCCACGGACTGCTAACGGTCTGGGACTCAGGGGTTGGGGACCCCTGATCTAGAGAAGGAACCTGCAAATGGCACTGCTATACATGAGGACAGTATTTTATGATCCCCTTATGATAGCTATCATGCCAGCCAAGTCATGGTGGCCCTTCCCCTCTAACTTGGTAATGGCATAATAACGAGTAAAGACGACTCTGACACAGAGAGTAGGAGTCTCCCAATTCGCAGCCACCAAGGACACCTTACCTTTATTTCCTTTTGTCCGCTGCTTGATGCGTGCGTGGTTGAAGTAAGTCCAGAACACATGTTGCATAAGCTTTCTTGTCTTCTCTCTCTAGATATGAAAAGACACTCATTATATATTTGCATAGGCACAGAAGTGGCAAAAGTTTTTCTCTTTCCATATTTCATCATGAGCAGTCTGCATGATCTTTGGAAAAACTCACCATGATATTTCGGAGTGCTGAAAGCACTCAAAAGACTTCTTGCCCTTATGATAACACTGCTTACCATGGAGCCCTCCTTTTCTGGCTTCTGCCTACTTTCCCAGCATCAAAAGTCCCTGACACATTATGCACTAGTAGTAACATGGAATAACTTTTATTTCTCCTCAAGTTCAAGGTTCTCTCATCTCAGGGCCTTTACACATATAGTCGTTCTCTCTGTTTGGGATTCTCTGTCTCTCCCACCCTCCAGGTCTCCAACCTTATAAACTTAGTGTGGCTGATCTGGACACATTTCAGGTCTCAGCTGAGAAGTCAAATCCTCTTGAAGGTCTTCTCTGACCCACCACAAAGGAAAATGTGGTTGTGTCCCAGCACGATCCCATCACTGTGCTCTGTTCCACATTTTAGAAGAGCAGAAAAACATGAGTGCCAAAATTCCTGTTTGGGAGAGCACTATTTTTGGGCAAATAAATACATTAATAAGCTATGGTGTGGTGTTTCCCAAGAAATTAAAATTATCACTAAACTGTTATATAGGAATTTATGAGGGAAATTTATATTTTGTTTCTGAGAAAGAGAAGAGAGAAAAAAGTAAGAAAAAGAGGGGAACTAAACAGGGAGTGCAGTTAGATGACCCCAACTGTCATACATTTACTTGTCTGTATCTTAACATATACTAACATGTCTATGATAATTATCTCTGAAGTCATTATCAGGAATTTATGTTCTTATTTTCTTCTTTATATTTTTTGAAGATTTCTAAAATAAGCATATTTTTGAAATTAAAAAAGAGTACTGGTTTATTTGTTTATTCATTCAGCATACGTGGTGGACATTTACTAAGTGCCAGATACTTTTCAAAGCACTGGAATAGAACACTGAACAGGAAATACAAGGTCCCTGCTTTCAAGGAGCTTGCAATCTAGTAGGAAGTGTAGAAATAGAAACTAAAAATAAGTAAAGCAATATCAGATAGTAAGATGTAATACATAATATAATAAAGGGATATACTGGGAAGTGGCCAGAGAAGGCCCTTTTCAGTGACAAGAAAGTACTGTTCATGTGATGATATAAGGAAGGGCCTTCCAGGCAGTGGGAACGGATAATGCAAAGTCCTGACAGTGGAAAATGTCTTGGAATGTTAGCGAAATAGACTAAAGAGCAATGTGGATGAAGTGTGATGACGGAGGGAGGTAAGACGGAAAGTATAGTTGTGTAGGAGCCCATAATTATGCAGGACCTTAGAGGCCAGGATAATGAATCTAGATTTTATTCTCCATGTAGTACTGATAGTAAATTTATTATAAGCATTTTCCAATTTTACTAAGTATTCTTCTTCTAAAATACCATTTTCATGGCTTCACATTATTCTATCATATGGATGTGCTAAGATTCAATTACTCATTCCCTTATTATTGGACATTTAGGTTATAAGCCTTGGCCAAAACCCAACTTGAATCAGTTAGTGAAACAGAATGAATCCACCTCTTTACTCCTTCAATCAAATGCCAGTTAGTAGCAATTAGTATTCACTGAAGATGATATGTGACACCGGAAATTATAATCAGGTAAGAAATGTGCATTATTTTCTCTGATATAACTTATTTTGACAAATAATAAAGAGTAGATGCTTACATTAATATCACGGCATGTTTTCAACTATCTCTGGAGATCTCTTACAAATCTAATAAGTGGATATGCTGGCATAAATAATGAAAATTTTAAAAGTGTTTTATTTGAAATAAATATTTCACAAAAGATATTCAAGAGGTAGCAAAGTAAACATGGCATATAGATTATTTGAAAGAACAATAGAGAAGACTTTTATATTTATAGTGGGACCAACCATTATTTTAAAGGAAGAATTATGTTGATACGACATGTCCGTGGTCAGGGACCCTGTCCTACCTCTCCTAGATCTCTGAGGTTTGAAATGCATCTACAGTATCTGCCAGCTCCTCTTCCTGCCTTCACCAGAATCCCCTGGAGCACAAGCCTAAGCATATTTTATGCCATAATCCCTTGATAGCTGGATAAAGCTTATATGGATCCTTCTCAGAATATTGATTTTAGCTGAATAAAATTAAATACATAGGATTGTAAAGGAAACCAAGTTTACTGAAATGTAGTTCTATCCATAGCTTTGGAACTCAGATGAAGGCCTAGATTATCAGCTCTCCATGAATGATTTCTAAGTTGTAGTACAAGACCTCGACTACCCTTAGCTCAGGTAAATATATGTGCAATGTAGAGCTTGTTTATGCTAGTAATAGGTGTGTGTATATGTGTTTATAAAAATTGGTCCCTCAGGCTACAAGAGCCTGGATGTATAGTCAGCGTTCAAGCAAATTTTAAAAATCCTTATTCTGTATCTGGGCCCCAGGAACACCAGCCCTACACAGTGATTCCTTTACTTTGGTTCAGTGCCTGATGGTGTAGGGCAGAGAGAGTGCCTACATTTTCTCAGAAGCTGTCATCCTCTGGGTCCCACATGAACTGGGAGGTTGCACTCAATGGACTGTTACGTTAGCCTTCCAGAGATGCTACTGGTTATGGGGAGGGCTAATTTCTGGTTTGGTCACTGAAGTGCTGAATTTCTACAGCAGTAATTTCTTCACTGGCTGTGGAGCTGGCCAACCCTGAGTCCTGCTGGGAAAGAGCTGCTAGAACGGTTCACACATCATTCCTTAAACAGAGGTGCTGTGTCCTTACTCACATTTCCCTTCTCCTCAAAGAAATAACATTACTTAGACATAGACCTCAAATCAGGCCGTAGACTTGAGCCTTTTCTGTTGCTGTTTGCTTGATTTTGTTTTTTGGGATTTTGTTGTTGTTTTTAACTTCTGGCACATTCCTAGACCAGGAAGCAATGTCTGTTCTTCTACCAACTGTCCCAGAAACCAGTTTTTATTCCTACTTCCTTCAGTTACTGGTCAGCTACTTCTCTCAAAGTTCAAACAACAAACTAGATTCAAAATTAATTTTCTACATACAGTCTTAACAGCTAAGTTTGAGCTGTATAACTTTCTTTGAAATTTTACTAGACATGATACGATCAACTTTTGCTTTATATGCCAGTTCTACTCACACCTTGATTTCTCATATGCATATGTGTATATTAGTGAGTAGAGGAATGCTATTTGTATCTCTATGTGAGCATTTGCTATTGGAGTTTAAACATTGGAAGAAATATGTGTTTGTAAAGAGAATACTTTTCTTTCATAGCTATATGTAGGAATATAAGGAGAAGGCATACACATCTTTTTCTGGATAATTATATTTCTCCAAGAGTTCCTCTGGGCATGCACATGGGAACCATGTGTAAATGTCCTTTAAAATTGTCCTGATTGGGAAGTGAAGAGACAAGACTGAAAGAGGAGCAAAGATTCTGACACGGAATAATACAAAGAAAGCAGAAAGGCCACTGGAGTCATGTGGTCCTAAGATCTCCTTTATCTGCTACCTGCTGTGTAACCTCAGTCAGTCACTCAGAGTTTCGATTTTCTCATCTTTAAACAAAGAAAACATGTGATTATTTGAGGATTAAATGCCTTGCACAGTGTAGGAGACCAATATATGTGTTCAATAAATGGAAGGTTCCATCCCCTACCTCAGTCAGCAAGTGTTGCTTCTAAGACTTTTAATGCTTAGTGATCAAATTTGCATAGGTCCATAAAAATAGCAACTTTTATTAAGTATTTAATATACAGGAGGTGCTCTTCTTAGAGCTTTAAATCTTTTGCACCATTTAAATCTATGGGATAGGTATTTCTGTTATTTGCCTTTACAGGTGAGTAACCTGAGGCTCAGAGATGCTAGCTGACAGTCACAGAACTCACAAGCAGAGGAAATGGGATCTGAGTCCCAGAAGCGTTGCTCCAAAGCCCATGCACTCTTACCCTATGTGCCAAAATACCTCTTATAAACTAGGTAGAATTGAGATGGTTGGGCATGATGCAGTAATCAGAGATTTTCCTATAGATGCAGTCTTTGAAATTAGGAAGCAATAAAATGGTCTTTTCTCAAAGAAGAATAGGTAGTGAGTCAGTATCATACAAGAATCAGTGCTGCCTGTAAAAGATCCTGGGTGTTCAGGGCTTGCATAACAAGATAGCTGGGTCTCAGGGCACTCCCTTACTGTCCCAGCTAGAACAGGAACCATAGTCAGCCTTCTATAGGATTAGCAGTTCCCTCTGCCTACCACATGACATCCACTGACTTTGTTTCCCAGCTGTCCCTCAGTCAACAGGTGCAGGGAAACTGGCTTTCCCAGACACTTCTGGAAGCAAGTGGTACCCTTGCACAGAGACTGTCTATGCCAAACAGACTGCTTATTTTCCCCTGAGTAGAGCCCTTCTTCAAACTTACCCTATATGAGTAGATTCACAGATGGAAGGGTATTTTCTCTAGCAATGGAATGGATCTCACACTCCATAGGATGATAGGAAACTAATGACTGTCTGAATTCTCTGCCTGGTTAAATCTGACCACACAGGTTATCCCTTAGATCACACCATGTCACATTGTGGAATTTGTCCCAACTCCATGCATTGACAGATGACAGCCCCAAAAGCATCCACCAGGTAGGAGAGTTTGAGAGCAACGTAAGGTAACAGGAGACTGTTCTTTTCAGCCACTGAGTGGCTTATGTCAGCAGGATGATGATGATGATGATGATGATGATGATGATGATGATGATGATGATGGTAATGACGATGATAATAAGACCTCACATTTGTACATCAACTTACAGCTTCAAAAGTACTTTTTGATCTATTATCACATTTTATCTTCAGGAAAGAGAATATAAATTATCCACATATGACAGCTAAGGGAACTGAGACATTGAGAAATGGAGACTTTTCCAAGTTTAACTGCTAATAAATCCAAGAACCAGTACTACAGCTCAAGGTTTCTGATGGTTTCAAACATGGTGCTTGAGAAATATCAGGTAATTAATTCAAAACTATTGCCCCTAAATAGCAGTTTAGAGATACTCCCAGGCGAGTGGGAATCTTGTGTGCAGTGAATTATAATATTAGCTAAATAGAACCAAGTTATATATAAACTATAATTAGTCTGGGCAACCTGACAGTTAACACTGTTTGTTTTCTCTGTGCAGGCAGCAAGTATGCAGGGTCAGCTGAGCTGAGAAACCTTTCCATTTAGAATGTATTTGGATACTGGTTAGCATAATTCTGCTATCAGCATGCTTCTTCTTTCCTAGCAGATTGACTATACTATTCTTTATTTGTCAAGATCTGAGAGTCATCCAACTAAGTGAAAGGAACAAGGACAATCCTATTTCCCCCAAAAGTCAATGTTCTTTTATTACTCATTGCTTTTCATTTTTGTAGTCATTATAAAATTATTGTCTCTAAGTGGACATTTTAAAGGCACATATCTTCTTAGCCAAGCTCCCCATCTTAGCACAAGAAGACTTTGAGTACACAAATTGAACATGAGGCTAATGTCAATGGTGTGGACAATAATCCTAAAAGGACGTAAGTAGTTAACAGGGCCCTTGTTCTTTGGGTCATTTCCTTTACCATATATAGTTTTTTTGTCAGTACTGAAATTGCTGCCAAAAAATTCTAAAACTCAGGTCTGAGTGGTATTGATCCCTTGTACATAAACTTTTTTACTGGGCATCGGTGAAGACAATTGTCTTTTTTAAGATCCATCACAAAGAATTCAGCATGATATTTAACTTTCATGCTTTCACAAGATATAAATAATAACTCTTATGTGCATTTCTCCATTGGATTTGAAGATGTCTACACTTTTCATAGGAAGAACTAGTCAAGAAAAGAACAAATGATGCATATCTAATACAGATTAATTTTTCCTTATAATTCCATGATGGTATATTCTCTGCAGTCAGCAAAATATTATACAGTTTTGTATACTGACACAGAAAACAGCAAAACTGCTTTACTCAGTAACTCTTTTATTCTTTGGTTTACCATCTTATACATAACAATATGCATATTATATGCGTGTTATTTATATTGTTTTATATGTTATTAGTATATTCCACCTTTGTTGAAGGAGTTTGCAATCTAGACCATCGATAATAAGATGTCTGAATATTGTATAGCTGCGTCATTGTGTTCTACTCTGGATCCAACCACATATATTTTGAAAGAAATTGCATGAATCCAAGATTAATTAATTATTTTTTAAAGGAAATAAGAATGAAATATTAGAACCTTACATTTTCAATTAAATTCTTATTTTTCTCTGTATTTTTTACCCTGGCAAGTTATTTTTTTTATCTGGGTGATATCTATTCCAGGTGCATTATAAATTCTCACGTTCTGATATTTTGAAACTCATGTATTAACAAATTGAGAGTTCCTCAATTGTCTGGTAAACATAATATAAAGGACTGGTTTCTAGTACTGAGTTTTTCACCTTACCTTCCAATATTCAGAAGCTTCAATATTGATATATACAATTTTTTAAAGAATATAAAATAATCACTTGATATTTATCAAGCTCTTCTTGGGTAAAGGGGATGTACAGTTGAATTTTACTAAAGCAGTAAATTATTATTCAAACTCTATTTTGTATCTGACATTCGTAAATCTACTCTATCCATCTAATGTACAGCCAGTTCCATGTTGCCCTGAATCCAGATGGAGCTAACCATCTTGTACCGGATGCAAATGCTGACCTAGATATTGTAATCAAATGACACAAACTCAATTTCTTTTATAGATAAATAAAAATAGCCTATAGCTGTGTACTCCACTTAGTTTTGCATATATCAGTTTTGTTTTTTGCTTTTTTGGGGTTTTTTTTTTAAGGAAAAGACAGAATTGAGGTGAGTGGTGCTATTTAGGGGCCATTCTGAATTGGCTTAGTCAAAATAGAAGAATTTCCTGCACTCCTTTTTCCCCTTTTTGCACTCCTTTTTCCCAAAGAACCCTTCTCCAACCAATTTTCAAGTGCTAAAATTCTACTATTACTAGTGCTTTATTCCTTTAACCTCTGTTAAATGCAAATTTCCCTTGGCAGAATAATAATTAAAGTGATTAATGTCATAATCTCCTCAGAGTATTTCTCCAGTAAAAGTTTTCATGAGGGGAAGAGAGAAAATATAACTTAAGGAATAAAATAAATATAGAATGAAGACAGACTTCACTCATTTCACTTTTTTCCTACAGTCAGCTCTAGAAACTAAGAACAGCTACATTAATACACAGTATTATATAGTAGAGCTTGTTACTACTGAAATGTGAGCCAAAGGATAATTCCCTGTCATACCGGTATAAGCATGTAGTGGATTTTCTGACCTACTGGACTGCAAATCATCGGTATGTAATACAGAAGAGTACAGTAACCTGAAAGAGCACACACTTTCAGAACCTCAGAAAATACCACTTTCAGGACTGGAAGTAAAACAAATGAAAATTTGTTAACATTAACCTAATTTTGAGACCACACACAAACACAGACACATTGACACAGACACACACACACACACACACACTCACACACAACACAAACATCAATGAACATAATTCTAAAATGTTGATAACAAAAACTGTAATACAATGTTTCAGTTGGATATATCTGTCATGAGGTATTTTTTTTCTAAAGGTGGCTCTGATAGTCAAAAAGTAATATTGAAAATGAGAGATTTCGAGTCTGGGAAATTAATATATATTAATCTAGCACTGTCTAAGGGTACAAAATAATTCTCCAGTGTGGTTCAAAGTTCATCACTTAGACTGTATTAGCATCTGGTGAAATACACTGGAACAGATACTTTTCATTGACTAAACACTAACCACCTTTCATTTGTTCCTCACCAACAGAAATCCATATTTGCACAGAGCGGCAATAAACCCAGCTGCAGGATACTGATCATGATGAGGAAAAGACAAGTTTTTTAAAAACTTAAAACCACATGTATTATTTAACTCAGTAAATACATTCCTAGGTATTTGTCCAAGGGAAATGAAAATATGTATCCATGGGCAGATGAAGAGACATACAGATGAATGGAATAGAACTGAGATCCCAGAAATAACCCAAACATCCATGGCCAATCAATTCTTGATAAAGGTGTCAAGAGCATTCATGGGGAAAGATTAGCCCTTCAACAAATGGTGCTGGGAGAATTAGATAACTGCATGCAAAAGATTGAAATTGGACCTCTACCTTATACTGCATACAAATGAACTCAAAATGGATCAGTGACTTAAATATAAGAGTTAAAACCATAAAACATTTAGAAGAATACATAGAGGTAGTTTTTCATGACCTCGGATTTGGCAATGGATTCTTAGATTTGACACCAAAAGCACAAGCAACAAAACACAAACACACACACGCACACACACACACACACACACACATACACACACACATATATATATATATATATGACTTTGTCAAAATTCAAAACTTTTGTTCCTCAAAAGACATTACTAAGGAAGTAAAAAGGTAACCTATAAAATGGAAGAAAATATTTTCAAGTCACATATCAGATCAGGGCTTAGTATCCAGAATACATAAAGAACCCTTACAACTCAATGACAAAAAGACAGAGAGCCCAATTAAAAAAAAAAAAATGGGCAAATAACTTGAATAGGTAGTTCTCCAATGACAATAGATAAATGGCCAACAATGAAAAGATCTTCCCCATCATTAGTTATTAAGTAAATGCAAACTGAAACCTCAAAAAGATAGCACTTCCCCCTAGTTAGTATGACTGCAATCAAAAACAAATTAAAATAACAGAAAGTAGCAAGTGTTGGTGAGGACATGAAGAAATTAGAACCCTTATACACTACTTGTGGTAATGTAAAATCATGCAGCCACTGTGGAAAAGAGTTTGACTACTTCTCAAAAAGTTAAACACAGAGTTATTATATGATCCATCAATCCTACTCTGAGGTATATGTCCAGAAGAAATGAAAATATATGTCCTTGCAGAAACTTGTACACAAATGTTTACAGCAGTATTATTCATAAAAGCCTAGAGATGGAAACAACCCATATGTCCATCAGTGGATGAATGGAAAAGACAAATTGTGGTATGCAGTTGAAGAATAATACCTCATTTCAAGACTTAATATAAAGCCAGTATTTGTGAAATGTAGATATACAGATCAATGGAAACAGAGTTCAAAGTGAACCTACCCATAAATGGTTAATTGATTTTTAACAAAGGTACCAAAGCAATTTAATGGAGAAAGATGTTCTTTCAAACAATGGTGCTGGGAAAACCGGATATCCATTTGGGAAAAAAAAATTAACATTGACCTTATATACATCATACAAAAAATAATAATAACAACATAAATTAAAGCACAGCCATAAATAAACAACCGTAACACTTCTAGAAGAAAATACAGCAGAAAATTTTGTAAAATTTGGGGAGACAGGCCAGAAAAACCTTTGAAACTTAGAAATTGGGCTGTATCAAATTTAAAAACCTTTTCTCTGTTGAAAGAACACCATTAAGAAAAACGAAACGAGTCACAGAATGGAGGAAAATATATGCGATACTTCTATATGACAAAATAGACAATAGGAAGGCAAACAACTCAATTTAAAAATTGGCAAATATTTGAACAGATCCTACCAGAAAAATTAAAATTAAATACGTAGTTCACCTTTGTGGTTCACATTATATTTCTATTGCACTTTATAGTTCTACAGCACTTGAAAGCATAGGATTCAAAAAGCAGAAAAATAAAACAATTGATTCCTTAAGCAGCATTAAATTGAGTCTCCTCAGCTAACAACAGGATAAACTGAATATCGATCCTCTTACGGGCAGGATCTGAAAAAACGTATTGTAAACACATGCAATTTAAGAAAATTATGTTATGTCAGTTAGATATGTAATATATCATCATTCTGCAGACTTACAATCTTCCTATAAGTGATTCAAGGAGAATTTTAACCATGCTTAAGGAGGCTAAAAAGAAAAAAAAATAAAAATCCCGACGTCACACATCAGCTTACAACATAGCTCCTTACATTCTCTCCTAAAAATGAACATGTTCTTGATTTTAAACTATACATATTCTTTTGCTCTCTAGATTTTATCTCATATTTCTATTTTTACTGTCTTTTTTTGGAAGTGTGGATGGGAGGTAAATTCTAAATCTGGTTCATATCCATGACCTTGCCTTGCCTTAAATTTGGATTCAATTCCTTTCTCCATGGCTTTACTAGTTACGGTCCCAATCCCACTCAGCCTTTGCTTTGGGCCTAGGCAATTTTCAGATTCTTTACCCTATGAATATCGCTAAAATAATTAAAGTGGTAAAAGGATGATGAAATATAGTGCACTATAAACCACTAATTACCAATAATGTTTGAAACATGGGACAATTTTCAGGAAATATTAAAGGCATATCAAGTTCTATAAATATCTCAGCAGAAAGAAAGATATAGATATCATATGGGGGTTACATAGTATTTTAGCGGGAGATTCATTTATAATAAATGCATGAATACGGGTTGTGGCTGTTCTAACAAAATATCAGCCCTATTAAATCCAATTTAACATGAGAAATTAGGATGGCTATTTATTCCTACTTCTTTATCCTTGAAATCCTATATCATGTGCATAACAGGAAAGTTTCACAGTTCCAAACACTGTATTTGTACAATGAGAAAGATAAAGAGTGTATAAATGCCAGGAGAAATGTGCACTATGTTGGTGAAAACATTATTATATAGATTTTAATATTAAAATTTCTTAAGCACATAGGAGCATTCACTGTGCAAAGCAGAGTAATTTTAGAAATAGAATAGATTAAGATAATAAAGAAAAGTATCTTTTTCTAGGTCTGACTTGTATTTATAGCTAGAAAAGTAGAGGATTCATAGTGTGATATCCTGTATACAAATGGCATTACATTTGAACATACGTTAATTTGAGGACATTCTCAAGA
This sequence comes from Eschrichtius robustus, assembly GCF_028021215.1. Classification (NCBI taxonomy): domain Eukaryota; kingdom Metazoa; phylum Chordata; class Mammalia; order Artiodactyla; family Eschrichtiidae; genus Eschrichtius; species Eschrichtius robustus. The sequence goes on along the minus strand of NC_090831.1, from coordinate 103,831,055 downwards.
AAAAGATTCCAAAGTTAGAAAATAAGGTATTCTTTTCATAAAAGCAATATGAAATTTCATGAATTAAGCAACAGTTGAGAGGTAGTACTCTAAAAACTTACTACTTGTTAAATGGGCAGAATTTAGATTCACAATATTTCAAATGAGATTAAGAAAATGTGACTCACTAATGCTGAAACTAGCCGGCTTTTGAGAAACATACAAAGAGCAATGTCTAGATACAATGAACCATTCATTGATAACAAGTGATATAGAGCATAAAGAAAAAGTTCTTAGAAACGCTTTATCATGGTAATAACCCTTGATCATATGATTTCTCTGTATAGAGAGCAGGTAATGGAAATGGAACACTTACTTGTTTTGCATAAAAATTGTGATTTATTCTAACAGGGAAGCATAAATGAAATTAGAAGTATGTAGGTGAACTTTTAAGTTGGTGAAATGGTCAAGGTATGATTGTAAAGTCCTAATATGGATTGATAGAATCAATCTCATTTACTCCTTGAATACTTGAGTATTTTCCATGAACAAGACACTTTGCAAGGTGGATTGTACCAAGTATAAAAGTATGACTTCTGCTCTAAAATGCAATAGTGTAGAAAGTAAAGAAATAAAAATCCTTTGAATCATATTGAACAACAGAACTGGGAAAGGCTGACATACTGGCAATGATGATAGATAAGATGAAGCAGAACATGAGGCTGTTTGCCATCAGATCTTACTCTTCTCCTTCTGGCTCCGTAAAATTGGTAATCTGATCCCATAAACTGTGTTTTCAAGATCTTTTATCAGTGGGCTTTCTGTTGGGCTCCACAGAAGGAAGGATAGAAGGGTAAAAGAAGAGAGGAAACAGACGATGTGTTGTCTATCTCAGCCTTAGGCATCATCTCATCCTGATCATCAGGCCGTGTGTGTATCTCTTTCAAGGCACCAGTTTCCAATCGCTTGACTCTGGCCCCTGAGTTCTCATAACATTCCCTTACGTCTCTGTGTCAATGTCTAGAGATGGTAGCAACATCCTGCTATCGCTATTGCTCATCCTGTTATTGCTTGTCTGTGGACTGTCTCACCACAGCTTTCTATTCATTGTCTCTGCTTTTCCATCACCAGTGTAACAACTTATATACACTAAATTCTATTGTATGTATTTTGAGTGTTTTCTGTTTTTCTGGTTAGACTCTGAGGATAAAAAACACCACCAGGGGCTCACTGGGTGTCAGTGAAAATGCTTTACATATGGTATTGTATACATTCCTTAAGAAACAGATAATATTAGTAGTATCATTTGGCAAAGGAGGAAACTTAAAGTGGTTTACATATTTTCACAAGGTCACACAACTATAAGTAGAAGGGCTAGAATTTAAATCCAGGCCATCTGACTCTAAAACTAATGCTCTAGTGCACTAAAATACTAGGTCAAATCAACCTCATTACCTGCCATGTGGGAAACATCCAATAGGGATGAGTCTAAGCTGTCCAAATCACCAAAAGATGAATCTGGTTCAAACAGTTATTAATATCCAAGGGATTAGGGCAAGACATTGTGGCTGCAATTCATTTATATATTATGTACCAAGAAATTAATGTTCTTGGTGCCTGGAAATAGCAGATTAACAACAACCAAATAGATAAAAATCCTGACTTCATGGAGCTTATAAACTATTAGAGGGTGAAAGATAATAGATGAATGAATGGTATTTGCTAGCAATAAATCCTATGATAAGAAAATAAAGAAAGGAAGATGTATGAGAAAACTCAGGATAAGTTTTGGAATTTTAAATAGGGAAGTTCTGTATTTTCTTAGATGCTCCCAAATATCTCCTTTCCTCTCTTTTGGTCCACACACCACCTTTCAGGATTGCCTCTACTCTTTTAGACATGGATGAAATACTATGCTACAGCAGATGGGACATGGCTTAATGAATGGCCACCCAGGGCTGGCCACCATGACATGGAAGTTCAAGAGATCCCCATGAAGCTTCCCCATCATGTGTTCCCCATTATGTGATCTCATAGGAAGCAGGAGGCCCTCTATTATCTCTCCAGTGAACTACTTTGATGTAAAGTTCCTATTTCAATGTTTTAAAAGCATTTTATGTGCCTCTTGTATCTCTTGATAAACAGGTACTCAGGTAGTAATGCATGGCATTATCTTGCTTGGCATCCTTCCTTGCTTCATTTCCATGTTTCTCTCATCCTCATCTTGGTGTGTTCCTCTCAAGTAAAGTATCAGCACCTAAAACCGTTCCACAGACTCTGTTTAAAGAAACTGAGATTATTTTATTTTATAATTAGAAATTTGGAGGGAGGCAGCTAATAAGCAATAGATTTGTGCCTTAGGTATATCACAGACACCATCTCTGATTCTACCTCAGCCTTTCACTTGGTCCAAGTGAAGGCTGCTGAAGCTCCTCTCACTTCATTTCAATTTGTGGCAGGAAGAAGGAAGGGGGGGGGGCTTCCCTGGTGGCGCAGTGGTTGAGAATCTGCCTGCCAATGCAGGGGACACGGGTTCGAGCCCTGGTCTGGGAAGATCCCACATGCCGCGGAGCAACTAGGCCCGTGAGCCACAATTACTGAGCCTGCGCGTCTGGAGCCTGTGCTCCGCAACAAGAGAGGCCACGACAGTGAGAGGCCCGCGCACCGCGATGAAGAGTGGCCCCCGCTTGCCACAACTAGAGAAAGCCCTCGCACAGAAACAAAGACCCAACACAGCCATAAAATAAATAAATAAATAAAAATTAAAAAAAAAAAAAAGAAGGAAGGGGAAAGGAGAAACACTAGCTGAATCTCCCTTTTCATCATAAAAGAGTTTCCCCAGAAGCCCCAACACCACAATTCCATTTAACATCTCATTGAGTCAAGCGAGACTTGGAAAGTGAGTATTTAGCGGCTCTAGTCTTTTTAGTGGAAGTGTATAAGAAGGAGGGATCTAGGAATGGTGTGGACTGGCCAGGCAGTAGAGTTTATCACATTCATTAAGAGGAGTTCCAACAGGAGAGAACAAATGGAATGCCACTGAGGCAATATTTGAAAAACATAATGCCTGGGATCATCCAGAATTTAGTACAGACATGAATTATCAGATTGAAATTGGCCACTTATTTCTAAGCAAACTGATTAAGGAATTCATATCTTGTTAAAAGTTAAATTGCTCCTCATAAAACACAAAGGAAAAGTGTTGAAAGCAACCATAAACAAAAGATGAGTTACTTAAGAATGGAACAATTAGACTGACAGTATTCAATAGCAATGAAAGAGGCTCAAAGACAACGAAAACTTATCTTAAAAGTGCTAAGAGATTCCATATATATGTGTTAGCATTGGAATCTAAGAAAAAAAAAAAAGGGTCATGAAGAACCTAGGGGCAAGACGGGAATAAAGACGCAGACTTACTAGAGAATGGACTTGAGGATATGGGGAGGGGGAAGGGTAAACTGGGACAAAGTGAGAGAGTGGCATGGACATATATACACTACCAAATGTAAAATAGATAGCTAGTGGGAAGCAGCCGCATAGCACAAGGAGATGAGCTCCGTGCTTTGTGACCACCTAGAGGGGTGGGATAGGGAGGGTGGGAGGGAGGGAGACACAAGAGGGAAGAGATATGGGGATATATGTGTATGTATAACTGATTCACTTTGTTATAAAGGAGAAACTAACACACCATTGTAAAGCAATTATACTCCAATAAAGATGTTAAAAAAAAAAAGTGCTAAGAGAAAATAAATGTCACCTAAGAATCTTGCAACTAGTTCAATTATCATTCAAGAATATGTATGATATAAAGGCATTTTCTTTCAAATAGTGGAAAATTTTATCACTTGCACATACTTGGTTAAAGAATTAGAAAGACTATACCTCAATAAAAAGGAAATTGAAATCAGTGGGAAGGAGCAGAATGCAAGGAGCAGTGGTATGGTCTGAAACCAAATGACCAAATCTTGGCTGAAGATAATTGTAAAGAATTGCAAGAATATACAACCTGGGGTGATAATATAATTTATTGTTCCAAACTGGGAGATTTTTGATAGTAAAGGGAGCTACTAAAAATAATTTTTAAATATAATTTTATAAAATATTTTTATTGAGTATCTATTGGTTTTATTAAATTGGTAGGCTTTTATTATGAGTTATCTTTTTAAATGATTTTTTAAATTAATATTATTTTTACAAAATTAAGATATATATACATCCATACACATTAAAGCAAAAATTTAAGTCTCATTATTAACTTTCTGAACCATTAAAAACAATAAAACAAATTAGTCTTGGCATTTATTCACATACTTTAATCAGTTTCTTAGTTGTATCTGTTTCTAAAACTATGCCAATAGACTTCTCTGTAAAATGTGTTTTTTAATTTTTATTTATTTATTATTTTGTTTTAATTACTTTATTTATTTTTCTTATTAGTCATCCATTTTATACACATCAGTGTATACATTTCAATCCCAATCGCCCAATTCATCCCACCACCACCCCCACCCCCCCGCCGCTCTCCCCCCTTGGCGTCCATACGTTTGTTCTCTGCATCTGTGTCTCAGTTTCTGCTCTGCAAACTGGTTCATCTGTACCATTTTCTAGGTACACATACTTTTTCACATACTTTGATCAGTTTCTTAGTTGTATCTGTTTCTAAAAGTATGCCAATAGACTTTTCTGTAAAATGTGTTTTTTAAAATATGGTCTTATTGCTTTTCATTTCTTTAATAAAGTTGCATACAATTTTTTTCAAAATTGTTTTTCACAGTCAATGAATTTGAAATTGTCAACAAATTCTATTGAAAATTCTCTCCATGTATATTTTTTTAATATGAAAATACTCTAGATGAAGTCCCTTGTAAACTCAAAATAAACTCTACTAAATACAGGATATTTTCAATTACTGTCTTTTGGCCTTAAATCTGTTTATTTATTTAATAAATATCTTCAGAAGACAAAACTCATAAAATTCATTGTTCTTATCTAAGATTATTTTGAATATTTCAATAAATTTCAATTTTAAAAATGTCTTTAAAGATAGACATTAAAGATATAGTAAGAAGGCACAGACTATCAATTCATCCAATTAAAAGTAGAAGTATCGAAAGAGTCTACAATTTGAGATATTCTAAAGCACAACTATAGAATTTCTAAATTAAATATTATAAATCACTTGAACTCTCATTTAATTTGTTCAATTCTTTTCTTGTTCTTATAGGGATAAATTTTAGTTTCTACCTGTTTGTAAGCTTTGTTTTCATCTGCTGCAATTCACTAAAATCTTCAAATCTGAGATTTTCTTAAAGCTCAATCTTTTGATTTAAAATGTCATTTATTTTTAACATAAACAAACTTAGTAGAAATATTTACAAAACATCAGTAATATTTTAGTGCACTTAGATAGACTTATAAAATACTTACAGCTCAAACATTTCTGAAATGCAAAGTATTATAAAAAATAAAGACAGAAGGCTACATATACTGTTATGCTGAGCTTTTGTTTGTGTGTTTATTCAACATTGGTTTTACCATAAAATTTTGAATTTACCCTAGATATGTATGGGAAAAAATTATAAATGTTGACAGCTTCAAGCTTCTATTTCCTTTGGTAGAAACATACATCTTATTTGGATATAATTACAATTTATGTGTGCTCCCAATCCAAGTACATTTCTGCTCTGTAGATTTCTTAATTTAGTGTGAATATTGTTTTTATCATAAAGCTGCGCTCCACCAAAATTGGTTAAAATAGTTGTATCATTCATGTTGATTTTAACTGAAATTCCAATTAACATGTTAGATGTTTTACTTTTAACAAAATAAATTTCCAGGGCTGTATTTTCTCTCAACTAATGGGCAAAAAAAGAAGCATTTGATGACACTAATTTTTTTTAACTGGAAAAATTTAACTATTTTCAAAGTTCTTCTTGTACAAATAGAGACAAGACATTAACATCTATCACTTCATTCTTCACGGTATATAAGAAAACAAGAATTAAGTCAATAGGTCAATTAATATAGGAGTCATTTGATTTATATGAAAAGTCATGCTTTATAGAAAAGATATATAAATACATAAATGCACCCTCTGCAGCTCTGAGTGTCATCTTCTTAAATAACCAAAATTTTGAGGTAGATTATGAGACTGTGATAGCAACTGGAAATAAAATACTTTTTGAGTTTTACCACACCTGCACTATTTACAAACACAACTATTTATAAAAATACCTAGTTAAAAAGTGAAAAATCTGGGACAAGTGCTAAACCAGATGGATGCCGGGACAATAAACTAGAAATGTCCCAGGCAAACCAGAAAGTGAACTTACCCATATTAAACACCACCAAATATACTTGGTCATTTACATATGGTATGGTAGCATTTGGAGTAGTGCGCTTTCAAAATCTGAATTTAATTTTGTAAAATGTGTTGCCAACATTATAGACTTAACCTAAAAGGCTTAGGATAATTTACATGAAGTGTTGAAGAGAATTTTACAAGGCTTAAAAATTATGATTATATACTATATTGAAAAATGGAATGTTGGATGCTTTTATTCAATAAAATAAAGCATATTATAAAAATTTGTGAATTTTGTGAATCTACAGTTGTCACAATATTTCTTTTTATGTTTCTTTTCCCTGAATAAGATGACAAAGTGTATTGTTAAATACTGATCTTCACATAACTTCCTCATTCTCCCTCAAGCTAAAAATGATGAACTATCATTTTTTCTCATTGATTTATTTTCATATAAAAGTCAGTTTCTCAATATAGAAACTATAATTTAAGTAAGTTCTGAAACATCATAAAAAGTCTTGCCATGCAAATCATATCTCTTCTTGGTCTTTACCTGCTCTGCACCAGGATTCAAGATGAATTTCATAATGTATGACATGGCTTAAGGATACACTTTACTGAGAAAACTTACATAGGGCCAAGGTCAACAAGTGATTTTTTTTTTTAGGAGCCACTGATCCTCCCATCATTTCACAGAGACGTGTGCAGAAGCATTGAGCCTGTTGAACCGTTAAGCCCTCCCTACTATGAGTCTCCTTTTTTATATGACAAACATGGGTAAACAGCTTTGTCATTGAGGGAATAAATGAACTGCTGGATTTGGGGGCCATCTATTTATAAGTTGTTCTGAAAATACTAGCATTTCAACACTTGGAGATTAAGTCTTGAGGAATCCCCTTGTTGGAGGAGGAAGCCCCAGTCCTATGGGAAGATGAACTTGGTTGAAAGAAATCTCTGGTCATAGCCAGCTAGCTTACAGGCAACACAAAGTGAACAACCAGGCTCAGTTTCAGCAATTGTTTGTGGCACCACAAGTCTTATAAAAACTCATGGTGGAAAGTATCTTTATCTATCTATCATCTATCTATCTATCTGTCCATCTATCTATCTATCCATCCATATACCACAACCATGATAATGTTATCTTACACAAATGGTCATTTATGATTAACAAGTGGTACTTCATGCATGGCAAATTTCCCTGGACTCTATAAAGATGGCACAATTTTTAAGCTTCATGTTTATAAGAATAATTAAGTCACCTACTGCCAAACAATTTTAACCATCATAACCATTCCTGGACTTAATATGATGGACCTAAATGAAGACAGGTTCAAAGTCCATACTTACCTTTTGCAAGCACAATGTATATAGATCTGATCGCTTTAAAAACCAGACAAAAACTACAAATTATTAATATTAAAAAAGTTACAGTTTTTCACTTCTGGGACATATAGTATTGGAGTCTTACTATCTATCCTTCTTGGGCAATTAAACATTAAATTTTGTGAAATCAAAATATGCTAATAATAGAATTAATTTTGATTCTAAAAGACTGAATTAGAAATCACTGAAATTGTATCAAGACAGATAATTCAGTTCTGCAGTACACATAGATTGTTATCTGATTGTCAATTCTTTTAGAGTCTATGAATTATTACTGCTCAATGTGGTATTCACTTTTTATTCAATGTCACCATAAATTCATCACATTCTCTATAGTATGGGAAGTAGTACTCTGGGGAAATGTGGGAGACAAATAAACCACCAGAAGCGCAATATGCTTCTTTTCTGGCCTCCCTGAAACTTTCTTTGATTTAAGATAAAATGAAAGTCTCTTATTTGTATGAGTCAAAAATGTGGAAGAATAGTTAGTAAAGATTTCAAAATGCCAGAAAAAAGCAAGATACCATAGCACACAAAGCACAGACTAGTTCTATTCTCATTGATTCTATTTCTGCCACTTACACAGATGTAAGCCAAGCAAGGACAGGTAACATAACCTACTTAGCCTTATTTTTATACCTGTAAAATGGGGATAAGGAGATTATCTCAAGGCGAGAACTAATAGAAATTATTATGCCTTATCACAATAATTTTAAGAGGTCTCTCTGAATTCAAAGTTGATCAATACATTATTTACCACTGGCTTTATAAAATAGATTTTATCTTTATTTGGCTTAACTTTCTTTAGAGTTAATAAATTTAAAAGTCCCATAATTAAATAACTGAGGAAAAGCTTAGTTAAATTTGAATATAATTTTCTGCACATGCTTTCATAATATGCTGCTGTTAAAGTCGAAGAGGGTAAAGCTAGTATCATTGTGAAACATAAAGCCACCTCTTTTATTTTAAAGTGAGCTCTCTAGGACTAGTTTCTCTTAACATTCTTTGGGAAGCACTCATCTAATTATTTTTAAAGGAATCCCATTTTTATTGCCAAGTGTTCTAAAGCTTGTAAAATCATTTAGAAAAACAATACTTTATTTCCACTCATTAATTGCAATCTACTGTTTAGCTAAGCCACAGAAAATACACAGTTATACTTTGTTGTGTTTTTAAAAATTACTTTCAAGTTGATATTTTTTCAAGTAGGGAAAGACTACTTGTTTGTTTTTCAGAGCACATGAATCCATCTGAGACAGATTTTATTTTGCTTCTGGATTGTCGGATTTGCGGAATGTTGTCAGTTTATTGATAAGGCTAATTGTTGACCACAAAGGATGAGGTTTTTCTTACTGAAGTAAAAATACCCAACAACCAGGAAAAAAGACATCTTGTGGTAGTGCTGAGCATTCACTGAGCATCACGTTATGGGACATGGAAACATGGCCTGAACTTAGACTTGATATGTCAAAAGTCGAAAATAGTGTTTAATTCTCCACATACTTGAAGGCACTTCAGGAAAATTATGACAAAGATAAAGGATATTCTTTAGACAGTACAACAGTGGCCATAAGGCAACAGACTATATTAGTTTTCTATTGCTGTTGTAACAAATTACCACCAATTCAGTGACTTAAAACAGTGCAAAAATATGATTTCACATTTTAGTAGTCTGAAATAGGTTTTACGGGGCTAAAATCAAGGTGTTAGCAGGGCTGAATTCCTTCTGAGGCTCTAGGGGAGAAACAGTATCCCTGCTTTTTCAAGCTTCTGGAGGCTGCCTCCATTCCTTGGCTCATGGCCCCCTTCCATCTTCAATAAAAACCAGCAAATCACTCTGACTTCTGCTTCTGTCATCACATCTTCTCTGACTCTGCCTCTCCTGCATCCTTTTCTAAGGTTCCTTGTGATTATACCGGGCCAACCCAGAAAAATAAGATGTCCATCTCAAGATCCTTAACTTGATCATATCTGTAAAGTTCCTTTTGCCATGTAAGTTAACATATTAACAGGTTCCAGGATTAGGATGTGGACATCTTTGGGTGGCCATTTTTCTACCTACCACAACATTCCTCTTTTGTTCACATTCAAAAAAATACAATTGAAATCGCTGAGTTAGCAATCATACTTCTCAATTTCCTGAATATCAACAGTAATGATTTAGATTTTTAGAGTACTGAGAGAAGATTTACTTGCCAGATGACTGAAAAATATAAATAGCACCAGCAACTGAATTTAAGAAATGGAGAACATTATTTTAGAGTTTTTATTACATACAGCTTACATAGACAAAGAATGATTCTGTCTCACAGCTACTATATCCATCAACTCAATTTTATCACTTTGTTTTTCTAAACAAGAAAATGTTTTATAAATCATATACATCTGTCATATTATTTGTTGCTGTATGAGGCATCATGTGTTAAGAATAAGTATTTAGGGTTCAAAGTGATGTATTCTCTTTTTAATAACTTGTCTCTGCTTGGTATTTTCTCACCTTGCAGCAAAATTTTATAGGTTGCTATGTTCTTCGATGAGCTATTATAAATCCAAAGAGACTTACCACATCCAAAGAAAAAGCATCTGTTTGTTTGATAATTCACTGAGTCCATTCTTGACATCAGATAAATGCTATTTGACCAGTTGAGATCTAGTAAAAGCCAATGCCAATTTTGTTAAATTCCTCCTCTGCTGCATCTATGCATGGGTCATTACACAATTTTAGCACATCATGTGTGCTGGACATTAGAGCTAGACCTGGTTCATCTAAATCAATTTGTAATGCATGTAGTTCAGTTAAGGATTTTCACTCTTAATCCTTCATAATATGACCCAATTATTTTATTCAACAACGATAAAAAAAAAAACTCTAACTCAAACCGAGAACAACTGCTTTTCTTTTTGACCTCAATACAGCTTTGAGTCTCACTTTGCTTATATTCTGGATTCATACCAATTCACATAAATCACAGCCGCAGACATTTGGGGCTCTCTCATCACCAGTGTAATCAGCAAACTTGTACTGCAGCAGAAGAGTGGACAGTCTGCTATTACAATACTATGAGTAATCTGTTCTGGGGACAACAATATGGAAGAAACACATAATGAGAATTATTTTGACGTTTCAGTAATTAAATTCGTTTTGCGAGTATCTAGATCAATCTGACTTACTCTGAATTCCACCCTAGAATGAGTTTTAAAACATGATTTCATTGCATTCAGATATCTGAATGGGACCTTTCAGAAGAACTCAGAGGGAAATAACTCATTTGATAACTGTTCTTTCAGGGACTGTTGTAAAGACTAGTCTAAAGAATAAATTACTGATGTGAAAGTACTGTGTTTCTGGAGGCAACGTCATTTTAACTTGTTCAGGTATGGTTTCAGGTACACTATGTCATTGGTGATATTGTACTTGCTAGTGAACTAGCCTGGGCCGACAGCACTCCATGAACAAGGAAAAAGAACTAACTTGGTGCTCTAGTGAGAGCCAGCAAGGGCTCATGCTCCTTGAGGACAGACGGCTCAAACATCACAGCAGTGCAGGGAGGGGCTCTGTCCTTCTCTGATAGTCTGAAGCCACATGGTATACAAAGCGGTCTCTAGTGTGAGGGAAGCTGGGCAGAAGACTGGGCGAAAGACCATTCCTTTAAATTTGACTAATGAAGGAGGTGGCTGAAGGCCGTTCTAACAGAGGCTCATTTGGAAAGGATACTAAAAAAGATCATCCAGAGGGGGAAAAAGTAAAAGGAAGGAGGAAAAAAATGAAGGTAAAGACAAGTCCTTGTTTTGAGTTAGAATAATTAATGTGTAATCAATAGCCTTATTTAGTTAGGATGTATAGACAAATCAACTACACAATTTTACACAGAATATTACTTTTGGAGGGAGGGAGCAATGGACATTAGTTGTCTAAGATTACCAGCCACTCTAGGAACTGAAAAAAAATGCTAGAATGCTGGCTCCTACTCTCCTATCACTCTTAAACCCTGCCTTGCTAGAAGCTACTTCTACCTACTCTCCTCTTTTGGAATATGTTCCTACCTTACCTTCTGTTGGTCGCAGCTACTACTTTTGGTTTCCACCTTTCAGTTCAGTATTTCCTGGCTCTTCTCATCCTCTCCAATTCGGACAGTTTAGGTCTCCTCTTGGTCTCAGGTCTCTACAACTATTTTCTGCTCTTGGTTGACAGTACACCATACAAACCACCTGTACCTCCCCAGCTCAAATCACCCTTGATACCGTCATGTTTTCAGTGTTACCTAGGAACCTCCTGCATCAAAAGATGTGTGTGTGTTTATATGTAGACTCCTAAGACCCACTTTGAGAATATGGCAAGGTCAAGCATTCCCATTGATTAGTCTGCACAATACATTTTGATAAACACTGTCTTAAGTCCTCAAATTACTAGCAAAGGACAAACCTCTGCCCTTTCTTTCCCCTACCCCCAGCTACTTAACTGAATCTTTTAGGTAAGTTGGCTGATTAGATTAGAGAAATTTAGAGAACAGAAGTATTGTGAGCAGCTACTTCGCAAAGTAAAAAGAATCAGGATTAAATTTTATATGCATAGATGTATAACATTATTAAATATTTAATGATGGTCATGAAACTAATCCAGTATACTGCTGAAAACAGCAGATGCCATGCTGTTTCTCATCATTGAGGTGCAAATTAACTATGTGTAAATCAGAAAATAGATTTCCAGGGTCACTTTCTGTGCTAAAAAATCACCCACCCCCAATCTAAGTTTGCTTCATATTAGTAGAAGGTAAGTGACACTCTTTCAGAACGTATCATCGGCAACTTAGGTGGCATATATATAGCCGTAATGGAACAGCAAATAAATTTCAGACTATGTAGAGATTTCTCATTATAGGTGATCCTTATCAAAAGTATTAGTCAATACATAGCAAAGCATGTCTATTAAGAAAGAGTTTTTTTCCTTTACAAGCTTCTTTTTTGAGTTTTGTTGTGTTTAGTACTGAATCTGCTTTTCTTCACTGTCCCTTTCCAAAAAAAAAAAGTTACAAATATCAGATAAAGGGTACATATCAACTTTTAATGGAGAGATAAGGATCCTGGCTGATTTATGAGGTACTGTGAATTAATTTTGGTCTTTCCAAACAAGATGCTAAAGTTATTGTTTGTGAGTGGAAATAGAGAAGTGGTTTGATAAGTTGCTATTTTTTTTTTTTTAATTATTAACACCTTTAATTATTATTTATTTATTTATTTTTTGGCTGTGTTGGGTCTTCGTTTCTGTGCGAGGGCTTCCTCTAGTTGCGGCAAGCGGGGCCACTCTTCATCGCGGTGCGCGGGCCTCTCACCATCGCGGCCTCTCTCGTTGCGGAGCACAGGCTCCAGATGCGCAGGCTCAGTAGTGGTGGCTCACAGGCCTAGTTGCTCTGCGGCATGTGGGATCTTCCCAGACCAGGGCTCGAACCCCTGTCCTCTGCATTAGCAGGCAGATTCTCAACCACTGCACCACCAGGGAAGCCCAAGTTGCTATAACTTTTGAACATAGGCATGAACAGAATCACTAACAAAACTTAACAGATCTGTTAAGGATTTGTGTAGATGATAAGACTAAGCCTCATGCCAGTCATTATTTTGCTCAAACTAATGACTTTTTAAAAGAACCTGGCACCTTCTCAATATATGCAAATTATTCAAATGTGACATTGTGTTTTCTCAAGAACATTTGTTAACAATTAGGAGATAAAGATGATAAAAATGTTTATTCTCATGGGATTGAGTGACCTGAAATTTCAATTGCCCTCGAGTGACCATGCTGTTGTCTCAGGATTGCAAAATGAACAAGAAAGAAGGGTAGGAAATGACAAGCTAATTCTTCAGACCTTAGATGGCAATGGAAGGAGAACCTGCAGCCGTAGGGGTGACTTAAGATTAAAAGGCGTCTGCACCAGAAGTCTCAGTATTTCAAGACGGATAATCAGAGAAGGCCCAAAACTCTTAAATTTCATGTTACAGAGAATTTGTAAGTGGTAATATAGTAGAGAGGGAAAATTTTGGGAAAAATTCCCTTTAACCTCATAGGATGGCATTCCCACTTCACATAATATTATTTAAATGTTTATTGAGAACTTTCTTGGTTCACACATTCAAACTATAAACTTTAATCGTTTAGTCATCCTAGTAAGCCTATGGGGAAAATTATACTGTGATTCGAATTCCATAAATGAGGCAAAAGGGAGGATAAAAAAAAGCAAATCTAGGATTCCACCTCATATGATTACAGCACAGCCTGCATATTTAAACACCATGCTCTTTTACCTGGTAAATTATGGATTATGTGTAATTGTGTAGGGAAGATACTCTGAGTGTAGGATACAGCCATTCTCAAATTCTTCCAAGAGGACAACTGCCTAAATGTATGGTCTCTAAAATTGATACTGTCATTAAATGAGAGCATTATCACACTGTCCACTGTATACAATACATTTTTTAAAGATACATAGGGGACTTTCGTTTCTTACTCACATCTGTCTCAGATTTTTAGAACTTTGTGTCACACAATAAAATTACAAATATAGTAACGGCTTTAACTATGATAATATTTCTCTGAAATGATTCAGTATGAATCAGTTCTTCAATATGAAGATTTTTAAATTTATAAACATTTATTAATTTTTAAGAGTTACACTTTGAGCTTTGAGATATAAAATTTAACTGAAAGAGATTCCTTCAAAGATAAGCTCTCAGAATATCTGACTCACTTTTACAGTACACAAAACTATGTATCCCCTATTACCTTCTCGAATTTAGGAAAACAGTCCTATTATTTTCATAATTCCAAGGAAAGAGTTGGTTATATAGTAGATATTTAATAAATATTGGATTGATAAATTGATTTAGCTTGTTTCTAAGCTTTGCTTCCTGGTAATTTGTACTATACTGCCATATTAAAAATTCTTAACAGTAACTTAAAAATGATCTTTGAATTAAAAAGAGTTTCTTAAATGGGATTAGAAGAGATTTTCCTTTTATTCCCCTTAAACATATCAGGTAATTCATTGTTCATCAGTTTTAAAACTGAAGGTTCTCTTTTTCCGATTACTTAATTGAGTCATTGGATGTTATCAGAGAGCCCAGTGAATCCTTCACTTCCCGATCATTATATCTTTATTTAAGTTTTTCTAATTTCTTATGAAAATTAGTAGCTGCTGGAATATAAGTGATGAATTTCAACTCTGACAACAGACTTCCTATGCTAACCATGCTCTGTTCAAAGAAGTCATACAGTTTAAAGAGTTCCTATTCATTTCCTGGGTTTTTCAGAGTCAGTCTTCTCTCATCTTTGCAGATTGCATTCCAGATTTTGACTCTGACAACTCCTAGTTGTGTCTTTATTAACTCTTATCCTAAATTAGATTTGCAGTCACTGATGTCAGTTGTATTTTTACCTTTATTAAGTTCTGTTCTTGCCTACCTCTGGACTTTTGGTTGTTTGTTTACATGGTTATTTGTTTTACTATGCAGTAGCTGAAAAAGCTAGACACCAAGCTCTTGCCATTTATGCAAATAGGTCTGCCATATACTGGTTCCACCATAAATGTTTGTGGGTGAATGAGCTGCTGTCATAAATTCATGAGGTGATGTCAGTGGGTCTCTTCCATGTCCCATCACGATGCTTTTTGTCAACCACCCATTATGATACTGAAAAAGTCATTTACTCTTTCTCCTTTCCCTATTCTCCTACTCTCTTTCTTTGATTTTGTTTCCATTCCCTTTTCTCTTCCTCCCCAAAATATATTTTTGGGGTTCCCCTGGCCATCAAGGCTGAGAAGTTTCTAATCTTGCTTTAAGTATAGATCACCCCATCAAATATTCTGCCCTCTTATTTTCAGTAATCAAATAGAGGATTTTGTGTTTTCACTAAAAATATTCATAAATGAAAATTTTACTGTATTAATTATGGTTCTTTAGAGAAACAAAACCAATAGATCTATCTAACTATCTATCATCTATCTATCTATCTATCTTTGAGTTGGCACATGTGATCATGGGGGCTAAGTCCCATGATCTGCTGTCTGCAAGGTGGAGACCCAGGAAAGCCAGTGATAGACAGTATGAGTCCAAAGTCTTAGGAATCAGGGGAGCCGGTGGTGTAAATCCCAGTCCAAAGACAGGGAAGGACAAGGTCCCAGTCTTGCAGGCAGGCAGAAATGGGGCAAATCCTCCCTTCCTCCCCATTTCATTCTAATCAGGCCCTCTTAATGGACAGGATCGTGCCCACCCATCTATTTTACTGAGTCCACAGATTCAAACGCTAACCTCATCCAGAAACACCCTCACAGACACACTCAGAAATAATGTTTAATCCGGGCAATCCAAGGCCCAGTCAAGTTGACACATAAAATTAACCATCACACAAACATTTCAATATTTGATATAGCCTTTGATTTCCAGTGGGCATAAAACAGTTTTTGTATTCTTTTGAGCCCCATGTACTATCCAAGCCACATAAGGAAAAAGTATATGACACTCTAAGTCCCAAAAGATTTAACATCTCACTAAGTGAAGGACTCCTTTAATTCATTCCCTGAGAGTGAACTAGATGTTTTATGGAAAGGAAGGAAGGAAAGAAGGAAGGTGGAAGGGAGGCAGGGAAGTGAAAAGATTAAAACAACAGCAATCTATTGCTATCTGAACAACATCAAATAGCCTTATTTCTTCTCAGTCTTGAAGAAATTAAAACATCTATTTTAGTTTCATGAAGAAATATTTCATTGAGGTTGCTCTATTTTTCAAAAAGGGATGTAGGATTATGTAAATGTGATTATTATCCTGAGCTATGTCTCTAGACTCTACAATTTAGAATCACGGGAGGAGTGACTATTGATACAATGTTCTATTCAAATAGAAAGACAGTCCAATAAAAACATTTTCCTGCCCTTGAAAATATGTTTCACAATCTCACCTATGTGTCTGACAAAGGAACTTGGAAGTTTTACAATAACTGCATAGGTCTCTGTAAAAAAACAAAAAAAAACAAACAAAAACAAACAAAAAACCTGTTTTTTTCTTCCCACAATGACTTCCTATATTCTAGATGTTGTGGTTTTGTTTGTTCATGTCTTTTTATACCAAGGGAAGCAGTTTTCCTTGCATACACAGTATCATGGTCAAAGTCTTTAGCTTGCCTTCTCCATTGGTTCACAGCCATCTTATACCCAAAGTGGTGTTAGATTTTTAATTGCATTGTGTAGGCTATTAAAAATGAAGCAATCAGGGAGAACTGGTTGCAAGTCCAAGAGAAGTGGTAAAAATCATATGCAACTAATCCTTTTGCTACTTGAAATGACTATAAAAGATAATGGATATGTCAGCAGGCAATTAGATCAGCAGTGCAAAAGAGAAGAAAATGCAATACAGGCAAGAACTTCAATACAAAGCAACTGCTAAAAGGAAAAAAAAAATCCCCTCACAGTTGGTTCTTTGGAAACATCCCCACACACATCCAAGTTTGACTTGAATATATTCCTTTTCAAATTCTGTCAAACTGGTGATTAAATTCACAAGTATACAAATTATTTGCAATGTTTTAAAAGCTAGGGCCATTTGATAAAGAAGCTGCCTAGAAGCAGTTGAGCCTCAAGGTGATAGGAACTACTTACATAATTAAAATATTCTACCTTTACCCAGGATATTAAGTGTTCCAGAATTTATATAAACTCATTTTATTCATTTGTGTGCTTTGGAAATCCCTGTTGCAAAACTGAATATAGAAGTAGTTACAAATAACAAAGAGGAAACAAGAGCGACTGCTACTTGGGCAGTATCTCAACTTCAATATCTTAAAAGCTGAGGGAATCTGGTCTTAGCCACCTTTACATTAGGAGAAAACAAAAAGACTTAACAGTTAAAAACCATCATTTCAGAGCTTTTTGTTTAGAGAAGATTCCAAAGAGCAATTTCTATGTTTACCCTCTGTCTGTTCGGCACTTTAGTGTCTGTCCCTACACATGTCTACAATTCCCTTGCACTAAATGAGGCTGAATTTAACAAAGTGAAGAATTCAGTCTCATACATTGCTAAGTATGAAAATAGTGTTCCATAAACGAACTTCACTGCTAGCTTACGTTTCCTGAATGAAAGACTAAATGATTGATGACGAAAGGAACTAACAATTTGAAAGTAAGTGTGTATAATGGAGAGAATTTTGTACATGCTTGTGTTTCTAACCAATGTGTAACTACCTGGGGATAATACAGAAATTGCATTTTGCTTGATAGTATAAATTTTAAATCAATCTCTTTCAGTTAATCAGAAGAAGAGAGGCTAGTCTGCCACAGCCTTTATATTTGTTATTAACTTTGCTCAAAGAATTTATGATTTATTTATTTTTTAATAACCAACTCACACAGCATACAGTGATGGATCGGCTCTGATTTAAGTTTCAGGAGATTTGCAGCCGATATTTTATACAGTATTACATCTCCCGTAGAAATGTCACATTGTTTTCAGTCATCCACAAATGTTATGTAAAACAATTAGACACATTTAGAAAATAGTAATAAAAAACCAAGTTGTGATAATGTTCACCTTTGGGTAGAAAATATATCAAACAAAAACCGAAATACGTGTAATTTACACAATAGCAGTATAATACAAGGGGTTTCTACATTGTACACCTACCTAAATTCTCCTTCTTTTGCCAGGTACATTATTTCATTTTCCTGGGTAAAATTCCTGGACACACTCAGAGTCAGACCTTCCCTCTGTAGACCTCCACCAACGGGGGTCAGTCTGGAGACCCAGAACTTGCTCCTGACATGCCCTAACCTCTAACCCCATCCCCTCTTTTCCTGAACTCTACTGCTATCTGTTCAGAATCATTAGGACTAAACTAATTGTAATCTGCATCTTTTTATATCAATCACCACAGGAAGCTTGGCTCTCCAGGTTATTCCTCATCCCCCAGCTTTCAATTCCCAGAATGCTCTCCAGCCCCTTTTCTACCCACCTTTCGCCATTCCATAACTCCTAAAACTTTTCTGCTTTGGTCTCTGGAACTCACTAGATTCTCTAATTCATCTCTGAGTATTCCCATCACTTTATTGTTCTAACCAGTCTTCCACACAATTGGTGTTGGCCTCCTTACCTCCTCTAACCACTGGACCTGGAGGTGTGGTAGATGTTCTTCTTGTACTAATTGCCACTTCCAACATGTTCTCTTCTCTTCCTCTCTAAAGATCCTACGTCTGAATGACCCAAGTCACTTTTTTCCATTCCCTAAAGATTTGATACCTGAGTCACAAGTACTCTTCAAAACTCCCCCATTTTAATTTTTAGTGATGTTAAATCCACTATAAAGAGCTGCATAAAGAGCAAGGAGATTACTAGGGATCCTCCCCATTCCTTTCCACCAGGAAATTACTCTCACACACACTAGCATTAGAGAGGATGTTTATTCCCTGGAGAAGCTTAATCAAAAAGGCTCTGGACTCAGAAATAAATGGAATAGACGGAGGCAGAGTGCTGTTACTTGGGTCTTTGCTATTCAAAGTATGGTCCATGGAGTAGCAGAATTTTTATCACCTGAGATCTTGTTAGAAATTCAGAAACTGAAATCTTACACTGGAACTATGGAATCACAAAGTGTACTCTACTATGTATTTACAGACATATCAAAGTTTAAGAAGCAATGACTTAATTGTATTAATTAAAAGAATGTGGCAATCCAGTTTATATTCGCCAGGCAAGCCCCACAGCAAAGATCTACAGATGCTGATTTTCAGGGATGTTTTCAAAGTCAGAGATAGCTGCCATCAAAATTAATACTCCCTTTCCCACAGCCCAGAGTTGTCATTGGAAAATAGTAGCCTGGCCTGAGACAACATTTCCCAGCCCACTTTGCATTGAATTAGTTCTGGCCACTCTAGTTTGAGCAGACATGATGTGTGTCACTTATAGGATACACATTCAAAAAGCAATGTGTCCTCTCTAAAGTTCATTTTCCCTTTTTGCCGTGTGGGTACTATAAGACCCTGTGACAGTAGGATCACAAGATAAAGACAGCCTATATTTCTAAATCTCTACAGAGAGCAAAATCACCCATTCACCAGAAAAAGTGAATAAAAAATTTCCATTGTGTTTGAGACATTATACAGCCCTTATTTTAGGGTCTATTTGTTACAGAAGTTAGCTATGCTTTATCCAATACAAATTCCCAACCAAATATCTGGGTGTACCTCTGATGAACTTATGATAATGAAACTGTGCCCCATAGGGTTAACAGAGAGTGACTAGCAGAAATTCTTGAGCCTGTTTTACAGAACAACAGATAAGGGAACAGCTGGTTAAAAGCCCTCCACTTGTACACTGCCTTAACTGATTAAGCTCACTTTAGATATTACTCTTTTCTTTCTTTAAATGCATACCCTCCAAGCCTCATGTAGCCTAGGTAATATATCACAAGACTCTTTAACCACCCCTATAGATAACAACACTATATACGGGTCACTATAGTAATAGTAATGGGGGCTTAAATTGTTTTTCAGGAGCTTGGAGTCAACTCTTGTTCAGTTCAAGCTGGCTGAGACTGGTTGGGACCACCGACCCCAAAACTGGGCCTGTGCAGGTCTCTGATGAATGAACTTTTAACGTCAGAGGGCAGAATACTCCACCCTCAGATGACATTAAGCACCTCCATTTTTCAACATGCATCCTATGAAGGAGCACGTAACCCAAATGCGCCTGTGCAGAACACCAACTACCTCACCTTTGCCCACCTCCAATCACCTTAGGCACTCCATGCCTAAGACGATCCTGCTTCTTTATCCCGTAAGTAACTCAAGCCCCTCACCTTTGGGGAGGTGGATCTGAGACTTGTTCTCAGTCTCCTCTCTTGGCTGCCTTGCGAATAAACTCTTTCTCTGCTGCAAACCTTGGCATCTCAGCATTTGGCTTGCTGCAGGGCGGGCAAACAAACCTAGTTTGTTAACAGCAAAGCTCAGCAAATCAGTAAGGCCAAGTTCTGTACAGAGTTTCCAAATACCATGTTAGTGCACACTTAAATATGAATGGACAGCAAATGTCACCAAATATCTGAGAAAGCCTCTAAAGAACAAATAGGCATATACACAAAGGGAAAAAAAGTCATTATTAACACCAAGAAAAGCAAAGAATTAGACAGTAAGTCCCCTACATACGAACGAGTTCCGTTCCGAGAGTGCTTTCATTAAGTCCAATTTGTTCGTAAGTCCAACAAAGTTAGCCTTGGTACCCAACTAACACAATCGGCTATATAGTACTGTACTATAATAGGTTTATAATACGTTAGCACCTTTGAAAGTTCTCCACTTGAAGGTTCAGATGTAGGGGACTTACTGTACAAGAAAGAAAAGAAAATCAGAGTATAGTACAGGATTTATGTGACCAATGTCTACAAAGTCACAATAACGTAAGCAGGAAACACTACTTTGAAAAATAATTTTAATATAACTATGTTGGGAGACAGAGGCGGGAGAAAGAGTATGGGGAAGTGGGGATATAAGACACAGAGGTCCTCACCTTCCAACTAAAACTGTATACTGTCTACATTTGAAAACTCAAAAAATACCATTATATGTATTTTATTTATGTATATAGAAGTAAAAACAAGAAGATACAGTTAAAGAGTTGAAAATGCCAAGCTCTGCAGAGCAGAAATCTAGGGTGAGGAGAGGCGCAGGGTGAATACAGTTTTGTGATTCTAAGGCTTGTGGGGCATTTTATTTTATTTTATTTTTTGAATTTTTAAATTTTATTTTATTTTTTTATACAGCAGGTTCTTACTAGTTATCCATTTTATACATATTAGTGTATATATGTCAATCCCAATCTCCCAATTCATCCCACCACCCCCGTCACTTTCCCAACCTGGTGTCCATATGTTTGTTCTCCACATCTGTGTCTCTATTTCTGCCCTGCAAACCAGTTCATCTGTACCATTTTTCTAGGTTCCACATATATGCGTTAATATACGATATTTTTCCTCTTTCTGACTTACTTCACTCTATATGACAGTCTCTAGGTCCATCCACATCTCTACAAATGACCGAATTTTGTTCCTTTTTATGGCTGAGTAATATTCCATTGTATATATGTACCACATCTTCTTTATCCATTCAACTGTTGATGGGCATTTAGGTTGCTTCCATGACCTAGCTATTGTAAATAGTGCTGCAGTGAATATTGGGGTGCATGTGTCTTTTTGAATTATGTTTTTTTCTGGGAATATGCCCAGTAGTGGGATTGCTGGGTCATAGAGTAGTTCTATTTTCAGTTTTTTAAGGAACCTCCATACTGTTCTCAATAGTGGCTGTATCAATTTACATTCCCACCAACAGTGCAAGAGGGCTCCCTTTTCTCCACACCCTCTCCAGCATTTATTGTTTGTAGATTTTCTGATGATGCCCATTCTGACTGGTGTGAGGTGTTACCTCATTGTAGTTTTGATTTGCATTTCCCTAATAATTAGTGATGTTGAGCACCTTTTCATGTGCTTCATGGCCATCTGTATGTCTTCATTGGAGAAATGTCCATTTAGGTCTTTGGCCCATTTTTTGATTGGGTTGTTGTTTTTTTTTAATATTGAGCTGCATGAGCTGTTTATATATTTTGGAGATTAATCCTTTGTCCATTGATTCTTTTGCAAATATTTTCTCCCATTCTGAGGGTTGTCTTTTGGTCTTGTTTGTAGTTTCCTTTGCTTTGCAAAAGCTTTTAAGTTTCATTAAGTCCCATTTGTTTATTTTTGTTTTTATTTCCATTTCTCTAGGAGGTGGATCAAAGAAGATCTTGCTGTGATTTATGTCAAAGAGTGTTCTGCCTATGTTTTCCTCTAAGAGTTTTACAGTGTCCAGTCTTACATTTAGGTCTCTAATCAATTTTGAGTTTATTTTTGTGTATGGTGTTAGGGAGTGTTCTAATTTCATTCTTTTACATGTAGCTGTCCAGTTTTCCCAGCATCACTTATTGAAGAGACTGTCTTTTCTCCACTGTATATCCTTGCCTCCTTTATCATAGATTGGTTGACCACAGGTGCGTGGGTTTATCTCCGGGCTTTCTATCCTGTTCCACGGATCTATATTTCTGGTTTTGTGCCAGCACCAAACTGTCTTGATTACTGTAGCTTTCTAGTATAGCCTGAAATCAGGGATCCTGATTCCTCCAGCTCCATTTTTCTTTCTCAAGTTTGCTTTGGCTCTTCAGGGTCCTTTGTGTTTCCATACAAACTGTGAAATTTTTTGTTTCTAGTTCTGTGAAAAATGCCATGGGTAGTTTGACAGGGATTGCATTGAATCTGTAGATTGCTTTGGGTACTAGAGTGATTTTCACAGTATTGATTCTTCCAATCCAAGACCATGGTATATCTCTCCATCTGTTTGTATCATCTTTAATTTCTTTCATCAGTGTCTTACAGTTTTCTGCATACAGGTCTTTTGTCTCCCTAGGTAGGTTCATTCCTAGGTATTTTATTCTTTTTGTTGCAATGATAAATTGGAGTGTTTCCTTAATTTCTCTTTCAGACTTTTCATCATTAGTGTATAGGAATTTGTGTGCAAGAGATTTCTGTGCATTAATTTTGTATCCTGCAACTTTACCAAATTCATTGGTTAGCTCTAGTAGTTTTCTGGTGGCATCTTTAGGATTCTCTATGTATAGTATCATGTCATCTGCAAACAGTGACAGTTTTACTTCTTCTTTTCCAATTTGTATTCCTTTTATTTCTTTTTCTTCTCTGATCGCTGTGGCTAGGACTTCCAAAACTATGTTGAATAATAGTGGTGAGAGTGGACATCCTTGTCTTGTTTCTGATCTTAGAGGAAATGCTTTCAGTTTTTCACCATTGAGAATGATGTTGGCTGTGGGTTTGTCATATATGGCCTTTATGATGTTGAGGGAGATTCCCTCCATGCCCACTTTCTGGAGAGCTTTTATCATAAATGGGTGTTGAATTTTGTCAAAAGTTTTTCTGCATCTATTGAGATGATCATATGGTTTTTATTATTCAATTTGTTAATATGGTGTATCACACTGATTGATTTGCGTATATTGAAGAATCCTTCCATCCCTGGGATAAATCCCACTTGATCATGGTGTATGATCCTGTTAATGTGTTGTTGGATTCTGTTTGCTAGTATTTTGTTGAAGATTTTTGCATCTACATTCATCAGTGATATTGGTCTGTAATTTTCTTTTTTTGCAGTATCTTTGTCTGGTTTTGCTATCAGGGTGATGACGGCCTCATAGAATAAGTTTGGGAGTGTTCCTTCCTCCGCAATTTTTTGGAAGAGTTTGAGAAGGATGGGTGTTAGCTCTTCTATAAATGTTTGACAGAATTCACCTGTGAAGCCATCTGGTCCTGTACTTTTGTTTGTTGGAAGACTTTTAATCACAGTTTCAATTTCATTACTTGTGATTGGCCTGTTCACATTTTCTATTTCTTCCTGGTTCAGTCTTGGAAGGTTATACCTTTCTAAGAATTCGTCCATTTCTTCCAGGTTGTCCATTTTATTGGCATAGAGTTGCTTGTTTTTGTCTCTTAGGATGCTTTGTATTTCTGCAGTGTCTGTTGTAACTTCTCCTTTTTCATTTCTAATTTTATTGATTTGAGTCCTCTCCCTTTTTTTTCTTGATGAGTCTGGCTAATGGTTTATCAATTTTGTTTATCTTCTCAAAGAACCACCTTTTAGTTTTATTGACCTTTGCTATTGTTTTCTTTGTTTCTATTTCATTTATTTCTGATCTGATCTTTATGATTGCTTTCCTTCTGCTAACTTTGGGTTTTGTTTGTTCTTCTTTCTCGTGTAAGGTTAGATTGTTTATTTGAGATTTTTCTTCTTCCTTGAGGTAGGCTTGTATTGCTATAAACTTCCCTCCTAGAACTGCGTTTGCTGAATTCCACAGGTTTTGGATTGTCGTGTTTTCATTGTCATTTGTCCCTAGGTATTTTTTGATTTCCTCTTTGATTTCTTCAGTGATCTCTTAGTTATTTAGTAGCGTATTGTTTAGCTTCCATGTGTTTCTGTTTTTTACATTTTTTTCCCTGTAATTCATTTCTAATCTCATAGTGTTGTGGTCAGAAAAGATGCTTGATATGATTTCAATTTTCTTAAATTTGCTGAGGCTGGATTTGTGACCCAAGATGTGATCTATCCTGGAGAATGTTCCATGCACACTTGAGAAGAAAGTGTAATCTGCTGTTTTTGGATGGAATGTCCTATAAATATCAATTAAATCTATGTGGTCTATTGTGTCATTTAAAGCTTGTGTTTCCTTATTAATTTTCTATTTGAATAATCTGTCCATTGGTGTAAGTGAGGTGTTAAAGTCCCACACTATTACTGTGTTACTGTCGATTTCCTCTTTTATAGCTGTTAGCAGTTGCCTTATGTATTGAGGTGCTCCTATGATGGGTGCATATATAATTGTTATATCTTCTTCTTGGATTGATTCCTTGATCATTATGTAGTGTCCTTCCTTGTCTCTTGTAACATTCTTTATTTTAAAGTCTATTTTATCTGATATGAGTATTGCTACTCCAGCTTTCTTTTGATTTCCATTTGCATGGAATATCTCTTTCCATCCCCTCACTTTCAGTCTGTATGTGTCCCTAGGTCTGAAGTGGGTCTCTTGCAGACAGCACATATATGGGCCTTGTTTTTGTAACCATTCAGCGAGCCTGTGTCTTTTGGTTGGAGCATTTAATCCATTCACGTTTAAGGTAATTATCGATATGTATGTTCCTATGACCATTTTCTTAATTGTAATGGGTTGGTTTTTGTAGGTCCTTTCCTTCTCTTGTGTTTCCCACTTAGAGAAGTTCCTTTAGCATCTGTTGTAGAGCTGGTTTGGTGGTGCTGGTGCTGAATTCTCTTAGCTTTTGCTTGTCTGCAAAGCTTTTGATTTCTCCATCGAATCTGAATGAGATCCTTGCCGGGTAGAGTAATCTTGGTTGTAGGTTCTTCCCTTTCATCACTTAAATATGCCATGCCACTCCCTTCTGGCCTGCAGAGTTTCTGCTGAGAAATCAGCTGTTAACCTTATGGGAGTTCCCTTGTATGTTATTTGTCATTTTTCCCTTGTTGCTTTCAATAATTTTTCTTTGTCTTTAATTTTTGTCACTTTGATTACTATGTGTCTCAGTGTGTTTCTCCTTGGGTTTATCTTGCCTGGGACTCTCTGCGCTTCCTGGACTTGGGTGGCTATTTCCTTTCCCATGTCAGGGAAGTTTTCGACTATAATGTCTTCAAATATTTTCTTGGGTCCTTTCTCTCTCTTTTCTCCTTCTGGGACCCCTACAATGTGAATGTTGGTGCGTTTAATGTTGTCTCAGAGGTCTCTTAGGCTGTCTTCATTTCTTTTCATTCTTTTTTTATTCTGTTCCATGGCAGTGAATTCCACCATTCTGTCTTCCAGGTCACTTATCCGTTCTTCTGCCTCAGTTATTCTCCTATTGATTCCTTCTAGTGTATTCTTCATTTCAGTTATTGTATTGTTCATCTCTGTTTGTTCTTTAATTCTTCTAGGTCTTTGTTAAACATTTCTTGCATCCTCTCGATCTTTGCCTCCATTCTTTTTCCGAGGTCCTGGATCATCTTCACTATCATTATTCTGAATTCTTTCTTCTGGAAGGTTGCCCCTCTGCACTTCATTTAGTTGTTTTTCTGGGGTTTTATCTTGTTCCTCCATCTGGTACATAGCCCTCTGCCTTTTCATCTTGTCTTTCTGTGAATGTCGTTTTTGTTCTGCAGGCTGCAGGATTGTAGTTCTTCTTGCTTCTGCCATCTGCCCCTGGTGGATGAGGCTATCTAAGAGGCTTGTGCATGTTTCCTGATGGGAGGGACTGGTGGTGGGCAGAGCTGAGTGTTGCTCTGGTGGGCAGAGCTCAGTAAAACTTTAATCCGATTGTCTGCTGATGGGTGGGGCTGGGTTCCCTCCTTGTTGGTTGTTTGGCCTGAGACGACCCAACACTGGAGCCTACCCTCACTCTTTGCTGGGGCTAATGGTGGACTCTGCAAGGGCTCACGCCAAGGAATACTTCCCAGAACTTCCGTTGTCAGTGTCCTTATCCTCACAGTGAGCCACAGCCACCCCCCACCTCTGCAGGAGACCCTCCAACACTAGCCAGTAGGTCTGGTTCAGTCTCCTATGGGGTCACCGCTCCTTCCCCTGGGTCCTGATGCGCACACTACTCTGTGTGTGCCCTCCAAGAGTGGAGTCTCCGTTTCCCCTAGTCCTGTCAAAGTCCTACAATCAAATCCCGCTAGCCTTCAAAGTCTGATTCTCTAGGAATTCCTCCTCCCGTTGCCGGACCCCCAGGTTGGGGAGCCTGACGTGGAGCTCAGAACCTTCACTCCAGTGGGTGGACTTCTGTGGTGTAAGTGTTCTCCAGTTTGTGAGTCACCTACCCAGCAATTATGGGATTTGATTTTATTGTGATTGCGACCCTCCTACCAGCTCATTGTGGGTTCCCCTTTGTCTTTGGATGTGGGGTATCTTTTTTGGTGAGTTCCAGTGTCTTCCTGTCAATGGTTGTTCAGCAGTTACTTGTGATTCTGGTGCTCTCGCAAGAGGGAGTGAGAGCACGTCCCTCTATTCTGCCATCTTGCTATCTAATTCTACCTTATGGGGCATTTTAACTCTTTAAATTATATACATGTATAAACGAGAAAAATAAAAATTAAATTAAAAATTAAAAACAATGTAAGAGTTATTTTATTTTTTTCCTTA
Source organism: Eschrichtius robustus (assembly GCF_028021215.1). Taxonomy (NCBI): domain Eukaryota; kingdom Metazoa; phylum Chordata; class Mammalia; order Artiodactyla; family Eschrichtiidae; genus Eschrichtius; species Eschrichtius robustus. The sequence continues at coordinate 103,803,640 of NC_090831.1, read as the reverse complement.
CTTAACACTACCTAGTAGTATAAAACTTTAATTGAATTAGTTAATTCTGCGATTCCATTTTATTTCGCAATCCCATTATACCTATCACTAAATTTTGTCAGCTTGCTCAATTTAAAGATGAGGGTTTATGTTTCACTGGAATGCTTGTTTGTTAAATTTGCATGTTTGCATGTAAACAGTTACACTGAAGACAGACAAAGAAATAAGGACTCACCATTTATTCCACTGAAAGTATTATTTTACCATGAAGTATGTGTAGGTTAACTCTAAAAGAATGCATTTGATTTTCCAGTTAAATTATTAAAAATTTCAAATAATGGAGTTGTTTTTCTTAATAAACTGTGACTCTTAGAGAAGATGTTGAGGCAAAAGAAATTTTCCTCTACCTTCTAAGTTTCTCTGACTGGTCAAAGAATAAATTGACATGAGATAGATTAACAAGAGAAAACCAAACAAAAGTTTAATAACATGTATACCTGGGAGAGACCCAAAAAAATCTTGCCAAAATGGCCAAAGTGAAACCCTCATCTTTAATACCATCCCCAGCTAAAGACAAAAGAGGATGTTGAGGGTGGAGAGAGTAACCAGGAAAAGCACAGTAAACAAGGGAGATTGTGATACAGATTTAAGTCATTGCCTACTCCACTGATGAGAGTTTCTAGAGTTTGGTCATCCTCCTCTTCTAGGTATAGAGAGGGAGACATCCTTCTTACAAATGGAGACTTCTCTTACAAATGTAAATGTTTCTTACAAATGTTTCTTTAGTGTGGCAAATTCTGCTCCCCAACAAAGGTAAAAGACGATAAATTAAATAAGAATAAAATATTACCATACCAAATCCTAAACAGTGTACTTCAACAGCCTTCATGTCATATATGCCATTTTGAACCACTGCAAAGAAACGCCAATGGTGGGGCTACAAACTGAAATTAAAATACAATAATTACATAAACTAGGAAGTATAAAACACCAATGGTCTCTCTCTTAGATTCCTCTTGGAGGTCACTGCTCAGTTCCTTACATAATACAAACTTCTTCCATATATAAATACTTGGGCCAAAGTTACATGAGAGGAATAGTCAAGTGCTCAGGACAGGCTAAGCCGGAAGACTCCAGTCCTGAAAAAGTTTGAGGTTAGAATACTGAACATTATAATTGACAGGTTTGTTACTGAATAGCCAAAAAGTATTTTTAAAAAATTCCTGTGATCACTTTACACTTATGATCATGTTTTCTCCCCAGGTTAACAGCAGCATAGAAAATGCTCCTGCTAGTGTACAGATTTACTGCCACAATGTCTTGACTTCTTGTTGTTGTTGTTAATGTGATTCCTGTTTTACATCATAAAAAGGAACATTATTTTTCAACTTCAGTCTGATCACACAGGTTAAATCCAGATATAGGAGCAGAGATAAGAAGCAAACTGAGAGTGATTCACTTCACCCTTCTATTTCTAAAGATTGCTGCTTCAAAACACAAAGACCTCCTATGCAGTAATTACATTTTGTCACTTTACATAATAATATAGCTTACAGTCACTTCTGTTTTCTAAATCACCTGGAGGTTGCAAATTGTTTTTGTAATTATCTGATTTTCTAACTAACTGGGACAGAGTTTCTCAAACTCTGAGGCTGATCTTTTCATGGGGATGTGAAAGCCAGCCCAAAGAGAAGAGTGGTGTATTTCCCTCCTCACTAATTATTTTCACTAATGGCTGAGAAAACATCTAATTAGGAATTTTTTGGTACATTTTATTTCTGTTGGATGAGGTATATCATTTCTCTTCTACATTGTGTCATCAAAAGATATTCATGTGTTTCATTAGCATTCATACATTAAGGAGTAACAGATATAATTTATTTTGGTCATCAGATTAATAATTATCTTCTATTTGCATCTCAGAGTAGGAAAAAATGTAAAGATTTCAATAACTCAAAAAAAATAAGGGTTCTATTTGCTTTATAACATACCCTATATATACTCAATGGAAATGTTGATAGTTGTGTCATTTCTGAGATATTACAATATCCCAATTTCTTTTTGACTTAATAAGTCATTGTCTATCACTCTAATTTATTACATGCTCCCTCACAAACGAGGAGTATTAAAACACAGCAGAATGTTTTGCATGCCAATAATTTCAGAATGAGAATGAAGAGGAGAGAATATGCCACCCCAAAATATGCCTCTTTGGCATAAGGTTTATTTTGAGGTGATTATTTTTAAGAAGTAGCAGACACAGGAGAATCTCTAAAAACCAAGTTACCTTTCTGTAAAGGACATTACATTTATAAAAGAAATCTCCACTTGTAAGGGTATCTCCTTTTGTTCACCGTGCTTTTCCTGATAACCTCCCATAACTGGTTGACCCCACTGCCACCTCAGCATCTTCTTTTGTCTTTAACTGGAACTGGTACTTAAGGTGGTGGCTTGGGCCATTTTGGGGAGGTTACTCTATTACCCTGGGTCTCTCCTATTTTTCTCCTGTTAATCTGTCTTTTTATTACAGGGGGTGTCTCAGCCAAGAATCTAGAAAGAGAGAGGGAAATTATTTTTCTTCCCTTGCCAGATCACAGAGAAACTACTTGTTGCCTATATTCTAGTCCCCCTGATAAAGCAGGGTGCAGCATCAGAGGTAACGGTGCCACTGAAGAGTGGGTTTTCTCCAAAGCCATGCTCTGTGTAAGAAATCCTCACAGCACAGTACTTGATCTATTCCCCAGAACGGCATAAACAACCTTTATTATTTCCAAGTGGAACAGCCATAGGAATAATATGCATGTTATGGCTTATCCCTACTCTGCTTAATTAACCAGAAGTCTAACTGTTTTATTCTTTTTGGCTTATTATTTTAAAGAATTCTTCTGTTGATACTACCTCCACTCTGTATTTTTCTGGAATAAATATTTTTGTGTTTCTTTATGCAAAATGATCTTTATTAACTCTACAAGGTCTCAAAAGATAATCAGAAAAGTGTAGAAATAATAATGTAACCATTATTGACATTTAAATATATTTACTAATAACAATTTTATGTTTATATTTTCTGCAAAGAAACTAATTATATCTTCAATTTTGTATTCTGCTTTTTGTTCTGCTTAACATTATTTTCTACGAATTTTCCATATGCATGTAATTCAAAAATATATCATTAAGTAGAGGTACCGAAGTCTTTAGAGCCATGCTGGGAGGATGTTAAACAGTTAGTGCAATTGTCTTACCCAGTTCAAATATGTGTCAACTGAAAAGACTACAAATTAGAGAGAGAGGAGTTCTGCTTATATTATGCATTAGTCTAATGGAATACATTTGTTTCTACAGAAGAGTAAAGAAATCAGAGAAACTAAAATGACATCACACTGAAATGCTAGAGTTTACTGAACTAAAGCAAAGTCAAATGAATTCTTGAACCAGCTACAGAATATTAATGAATGAATGAAACATATCTCACTTAATACAATAGCAGTTGGTGAGAACTGTGGAAAATTGGAGAATATTCACCCTGCTTATAGCCCATAAAATTTAATTTGTCATGCCAAGGAGTATTTTTCTGATTACCTATCAGCAGGTTGTAACCTTCAGATATCTAATAATGTCCTACCTGAGGAGAATTCCAGAACATCAGACCTCACTGTGTATAATGATAATGATATTGTCCACAGACAAATATAAAAGACTTTAAATCACTTAATTTTTTTGCAATGCCTGTGACCTTCATTTTGATAAATTCTCTCCTATGGCAGCTTCTACCCATCAAGACTTGTTTATTAGACTTCTGCTATATAACTGTTCATATACGCTCAATAACCACCATGTACTAGAAAATTCTATGCAACCTCAAATGTTCGGTATGTTTTTCTCCTAGCTGCGGAGCCCTGTGAGACTTAGCTTCAGCCTGCATATCACTTGAGTGCTACGTGCTAGGACCATTCACTGTCCACACACGTCATTCACTTGGTGCTCACTATTCAAAGGCCATGCTATAAATTATTCTTCACCCAGAAAACACACCAAGACTTGGAAAACTAGCCAAGAACTGTTCCAGAGGAAACTCTGTAGACTATTTGGAAATTAGACCAACCAAAATGTCTCAATAAACAGAGGAAGTAGGACTATGAGTGTGCCTGTTAAAAATGACAAATGGGGCTTCCCTTGCGGCGCAGCGGTTGAGAATCTGCCTGCCAATGCAGGGCACACGGGTTCGAGCCCTGGTCTGGGAAGATCCCACATGCCGCGGAGCAACTAGGCCCGTGAGCCACAGCTACTGAGCTTGCGCGTCTGGAGCCTGTGCTCCGCAACAAGAGAGGCCGCGATAGTGAGAGGCCCGCGCACCGCGATGAAGAGTGGCCCCTGCTCGCCGCAACTAGAGAAAGCCCTAGCACAGAAACGAAGACCCAACACAGCAAAAAATAAATATAAAATAAATAAAAATTTAAAAAAAAAAAGACAAATGACAATCTGAGTTTCAGCTTTTTCATGTATCTTTTAATTTGAAGTTCCAGAATATTGTAACCTGCTTAAGAATATGTTTTTCTATTAGAATTTACTAGCATGAGTGTGTTTGGTGATAACTGTGAGAGAACTTCATAAATCGTATTGCATAAAAATCATGAAATTTGGTATGAAATAGACTTTGAATAAAATCCAGTTGAACTACTTAAAAGACCTCAGAAACTCTCTGGAGCCATCTATAAAATGAGGAAAAGAATTCCTACCTGAATGAATTGTTTTAAGTATTTGAAATTATTAACAAGTCTAATAGGCTCATTCCAGCACCTCCTTTGCTGGGTCTCCTACTCAGATACTATGTTTTTATTCCGTGTCTCTGTAACAGGTATTCCATATAACGGTAGTGCTCTGGCAGGAAAGGTGAACTGATAACTGTAATAGGTATCTATCCCTGAAAGGATGAACCACTGGTTCTTCAAGTATGGAAGGAGATTATGTAGCCAACTTACCACCAAGTGGTTGGTTAGTCTCCCTCCAAAATAATATCATATTGGGGGATTAGTGTTGGATTCCATTACTCTAAATTGTATATTCAGAGGCAGAAGTAGCTAGATTCCATTAGTACACAGGAGACCAAGTTATCAGGCTCATACATGACCTCCATCGTGGAGGCCCTAGCCACTTCATTCATGTACCTATTATGCTATGTCTGAAATGACTGATGATGAAGGCTGAGTCATCTTGTCTACTTGGTTGTTCAGTGCCTCTTCCATGGAGAATGCTTTTTAATGGGCTTAATATGTGACACAAATTCTTCCTAATTTAGACCTACACTGATATGTCCATCCACATCACATGCCTCTACCCCAGAATTACTTGTCTCCAATCTTACAGTCCTGTCTCTTCCAGGTCCCAGAATAGACAGATCGACCACTGGCCAATTCCCAAAAAGGCATATTTCCCTCTAAACTGTCTTTCAGGGTCAATCCTGGAACTGTTAGTAATGTAACTGCCATCGATTTTTTGGCTTGCACCTACACACTGAGCCAATCCATCCATAAAACAGGCTCAGGCTTTTCCCTCCTCTTTCAACTGGTCCTACAGAACCCTCCCTGTACAGATATAGGTGCAGGTATAGAAGGGGACTAATGTAAGAGTTGTGAGAGACAGGAAGGTTTGAGCCACCTGCTCGAAGGCTTACTCATCCTTCTGGTTCTGTTCGGGCTTGCTCCTGGATACACCATTACCATCTTAAAATGGACACTTGCAAGGTGTGTACAATATTATGACTTGAAAGGTCTGACAGAACCCATCTCATAATAGGCATAATGAGTTGATGTCCCATGATCAATTTTTCCATCTCTACCAGGACCCAGTAACACACCAAAAGCTATTTCAGAAAGGGTACATAACTATCTACTGCAGATAGTGAGGCTTTGCTACAGAATCCAAAGTGCGATATTGTCATTCTTCTACTGCAGCCTGCCATATACTTCAATTGCATCCTTTCCCACCACTGACACCTCCAATACCAAATGTCTGCCTGATGGTAAGACCCAAGTGGTAGAGCAGATTGCATCCTGACCTGGATCTGATGCAGAAAACTTTCTGGCTCTGGTCACCACTCAAAGCTGGTGGTCTTCCATGCCACTCAATAAATGAATGGGCTGGAGCAGTATTCTTAGGTGTGGAATGTGTTGCCTTCTGAACCCAAAATGGCCGACGACGTGCTGTGCTTCCTTTTTTGTAATGTGGGATGCAAGATGCAGCCACCACTTGGCCTCTGTTACTTAGAGCCCCATTATTAGCACAGATGAAAATAAGCTGAGGTTTGTAGCTATCTATTCAGCCATCCTTCCCAGGCAGTTTGTGGAGGATAGCTACCACTGAACTTCTTAATGATGCTGGTACCTCTATTACCACCATATTTCTGATGATCTTAGTAAATGGTGTGGCCTCTAGGAACTCTCATGGAACATAATCTTATTATGGGTCACTGGGTCATCTGATTGAGCATAATATATCAATTCAAGAATGCTTATTTCCTTCAGCCTCTTTATTCTTTCCTCTAACATCTGCCAGGGAAATTGTACACACATACACAACACACACACACATATCTACATTGAGATGCATGTTTGTGTGTATACATATGTAACATAGTTATTGAGATAAAATCCACATACCATAAGATTCACCTTTTTAAAGTGCATCTATATTATGTGTATATATGCACACATATATATTTTATATGTATATGTCCATCAATGGTAAATGGATATATATTAGTATTGTTTCTACTTCTGACTACTGTGAATAATGGTGTGATGAACACTTGTGTATAAGTTTTTGCGTGAACATGTGTTTTCATTTCTCTTAGGTGTATACCTAGAAGTGAAATTTCTAGGTCATATTGTAACCGTATGCTTAACTTTTTGAAGAATTGCTCAACTGTTTTCCAAAGCAGTTGTACCATTTTACTTTTCGACCAGCAAAGTAGAGGGTTTCAGTTTCTCCACACCCTTGTAAATACTAGTTATTGTGTGTCTTTTTGATTACAGTGAAACTAGTAATAAGTGGTGTCTTACTGTGGTTTTCATTTACATTTATCTAACGGCTAATGATGTTGAGTATCCTTTCATGTGTTTATTGGCCACTTGGCTATCTTCTTTGGAGAAATATTTCTCTAAATCCCTTGTCCAATTTTTAATTGGGTTATTTGTCTTCTTATTGCTGAGTTATAAGAGTATGTTATATATTCTGGATAAAAGTACCTTGTTAGATATATGAATGGCAAAATTTTCCCCATCTGTGGACTTTTTCACTCTCTTGATGGTGTCCTCTGAAGCACAAGAGTCTAATTTTGATGAAGTCCAACTTACCAATTTTTTATTTTGTTGTTTGTGCCCATGGTGATATATATCAGAAACCATTGCCTCACCCAAAGTCATGAAGATTTACTTTATGTTTTTTTTCTTAGAGCTTTATTACTTTCATTTAAAAATTTACGTCTATGATCCATTTTGAGTTAATCTTTTTATATGGTGCAAAGTAGGAGCTTAACTACATTTTTCATGTAACTATCCACTGTCCTAGCACCATTTGTTGAAAAGACATTTCTTGATAAATGGTCTTGGCACTCTTGGTGAAAATAAGTTAACCAAAGACATATGGGTTTATTTCTGGAATCATATTTCTATTCCATTATATATGTCTATCCTTATGGCAGCACCTACACACTGCCTTGATTACTGTTGCTTTGCAGCAAGTTTTAAAATTGGGAAGTGTGAGTTTTCCAACTTTGTTCTTCAAAATTGTTTTGATTTTTCTGGGTCTATCAGGTTGTTTTGAGTATTCCACATCCTACTGCCCAATGACCTATACAAGTACATGATAAATATTTGTTAAATAAACAGAATAACTAAGGAATGAACAAGGTCTGTCAGCCTAGGGAAAGCACACTTGCAAAACCATTAAAGACTCTCATCCTTTTGTTGAATGTCTAAATGAAATATTTCAAAGGGTAACAATAAAATAATGCTGCTCTGGTCTTCAGATGTGAAGAAAATGACCTGACATCTTTAATATCTGTAAGCTAAATATTCCTAAATCTATTATATCAGGATTAGCAATAACCACAACATACCATAAAAATAATAGATATGCTGCTTCTCTGATTAGTCTTCCTGGCATCTGTCATTTGTAGTTATAGTATGTTTATTTTTTTCGTTCTATTTTATTTGTATGAATACAATTATTAGCAAGCTCGTATAATATAATTCAATCTTAAGAGATAAAGAATAATTCTTCCTAGTAATCAAACTTGCCAAAATCAGATGTCAATGACTACTTTGTTTTAAACAGAGTGAAATTAGCAAATTTTGGAAATTTCCCAAAGGTCAGAGAGAATGGTAGCCACTGAGTTTATGTCAGTCGTCTGAGTTTACAAGGTTTTGATTATACCACAGACTTTAAGAGACTAAATATGCTGTATTTTAACACTCCATATTTTCTCTGGAAAATAAGTGACAGGGTATCATTTTTTACATCATTAATCCTTTTTGGGTAAAAATGTACCTATAGTAATAAGTTCTAAACTTTGCCAGAAGTTTAATCTACAGTGGACAGTATGGATTCCCAAAGAGGAAAGAAATTAATTTTGAAAGATTAGTTCCATCATGCTAATGCAGACTCTAGAGGTTCATGAGTGTTTGCAGACCAATCATGAATGTGTTAATCATCCTTGAACTATATCTTGAGCTTTTTAAGAGCAGGAAGACTTAGTCTTCTTTGGCAATATGTCAAAGTAGGGAAATCACATACATTATGGTTAGATTTATCTGCTATTTAAACTAACTTTGGCAAGTCCGTTAAATTCTCTGACAATCATTCCATTTTTGTGTGGATTCCAATTAAATGAGATAATTTATGAAAAATACCAGCAGAGTGTGTAATACAGGATAAGTGTTTAACCCCAAAGCTTCCAAATCAATTTTATTTTGAAACTTTATCTGGTAAACAGTTTATCTCAAAGCTGTGCCTCAGGGCTTTTCTAGGACACTCTCCTTCAGTTTTCACCTTCTTAGTCAGTAATCCTCTGCTGTGGATTGGCCCTGGCTGGGTCAGTGAGAGTGTATTCTTGATTCTGCCCACATCTGAGTCCAAGTCCAGCATCTGTCTGTTGGATCCCACCTAGCCAGTGTCCTTTTCTCCATAATATTGCCTAGGCCCTGATGCCTTAACTTCGATATCAAGTCATATAAAATTGCAATTGAGCTCTATTTGTACTGCCTACACCAGAAGAGGCACAGAGTGACTCTGTCTTAAACCTTATCTTAATAGGTTTAATTTTTGAAGCTAAAAGTTCATTTTACCTATAAGCCAATTTTATAGGGAAAGGCCTCCAATATAACATTAAATTATTCACGAAAAATTTTAAATGAAAGTATTCCTACCTGATACAAGAAATGATATATCTAATCAAGTCCCTCATGCATGTTTTCCAAATTATTTACTGCATAAAAAGAGACCTATTTATAGCATAAGCTATATGAATGATGACTGCTAGAGTTGCATTGTACACAATCTACACAACTGTATCTAATGGTTCTCTGCTTCTAGAATGCTCTGAGGCCCTGATAAAAATAATATTCACTGTTTACTTTGACTTATTCATGAAAATAATTTTGCTCTATCTCCAACTAATTGTTTTCTCCTAGTAATTTATCCCAGATTATGTATTTTTCTGGAAATTATACAAAAATATAATCCCAATACTTAGTTTTTTGTCAAAATATTTCTCAACATTATCTACTCAGATTAGCCTATATACATCTTCGTTCCACCACCTTTGTTTTTGATTCTATTCAAACTCTTCACTTCAGGATTAGAATTTACAGAGAATTCAGAATCCATGCTGCAGACTACAGAAAGAGGAGAGTCCCAGTGACCAAAAAAAGAAAAGTAGTTCCACTTATAAGAGAATGCAATGCTTCTCAAACTTTAGTCATTCACAGACCTTAATGAAATTTAAAAAAAAAAAGTAAAATATAAAAGACGTACCAATATTGATGGAAATTATTTTTACAATTGCATTTTACACATAGGAATGCATATGAATTCAATATGAAATTGACCTACCTAAAACTGACCTACAAATTCAGTACAAATAAAAGTATAATATTATTAAATTTCAAATAAACGTGATGACTGGCCACTGTTTGGTAGCTATTCATCTAATGTTCTCTTGAGTTTCTCTTGGGATTGTTCTTTTCAATCATCCCCACTCTTGCTCCCAGAATTTATCTCTATCTGAACTCTTGTTAAACTTTTATTCATTAGTCTCTGTCAAGCCATTTGGCTTTCACTTGTCCAAAATTCATCTTTTATATCTTTTTCATACTAGTTTCTCCTCAGCCAGAGATAATTAATGTGTATCTATCACATCAGTAGGATTTAAATGAAATCTTCAAACGTGGCCACTGAAATTGGGGACAGTGATCTCCTAAAAGATGTCATCTCTACCACAGATTGCCAACAAACACATGAAAGGATGCTCAACATCACTAATTATTAGAGAAATGCAAATCAAAACTACAATGAGGTATCACCTCACACCAGTCAGAATGGGCATCATCAAAAAATCTACAAACAATAAATGCTGGAGAGGGTGTGGAGAAAAGGGAACCCTCTTGCACTGTTGGTGGGAATGTAAATTGATACAGCCACTATGGAGAACACTATGGAGGTTCCTTAAAAAGCTAAAAATAGAACTACCAGACGACCCAGCAATCCTACTACTGGGCACATACCCTGAGAAAACCATAATTCAAAAAGAGTCATGTACCACAATGTTCATTGCAGCACTATTTACAATAGCCAGGACATGGAAGCAACCTAAGTGTCCATCGACAGATGAATGGATAAAGAAGATGTGGCACATATATACAATGGAATATTACTCAGCCATAAAAAGAAATGAAATTGAGTTATTTGTAGTGAGGTGGATGGACCTAGAGTCTGTCATACAGAGTGAAGTAAGTCAGAAAGAGAAAAACAAATACCATATGCTAACACATATATATGGAATCTTTAAAAAAAATGGTTCTGATGAACCTAGGGGAGGCACAGGGATAAAGACGCAGACGTAGAGAATGGACTTGAGGACACAGGGAGGGGGAAGGGTAAGCTGGGACAAAATGGGAGAGTAGCATTGACATATATACACTACCAAATGTAAAACAGATAGCTAGTGGGACAGCTGCATAGCACAAGGAGATCAGGTCGGTGCTTTGTGTCCACCTAGAGGGGTGGGATAGGGAGAGTGGGAGGGAGGCACAGAGGTAGGGGATATGGGGATATATGTATACATATAGCTGATTCACTTTGTTATACAGCAGAAACTAACACAACATTGTAAAGCAGTTATACTCCAATAAAGATGTTAAAAAAAAAATACTTGTAGGGTATTTTTAGTTCATCTATAAAATCAAATCATAGATATAAAAATTATCATAGAGAATTTGGGGATCCTCAAGAATACAAACACAAACCCTCAGGGATCTGTTGACCCTTTGTGAGAATATATATCCACTCTGTTAATGTATCCAAATGATCAACTTAGAGAAAGGACACAATTTTAAAAGCTGTGAATGTAAGATCATCAATGGAAAATCACAGCAATATCCAAAACCCTAAAAGAATGGGCACCACTGTTTCATGGGGTATTGAGGATGTAAACGGTAATATTTAAAGATATGGTTATAATTGCCAAATTGTTATCTTCCTAAAATAGTGAGAACAGTCAGACTAAGAAGAAAACAATAATAAATAGACACGAACTTGCTTTGATTCTGTGTATTTTCAGACCAGTTTTTCTTCAGTTACAATGAGAAAACTGTGTCTCTTAGCAGGTTTATTCATGACTATAATAAAATCGTGCTGATACTTTTCCTGCAAGCATATCCATCTAGCTCCCTTTTAACCAAACAAAGTGACCATGAGTCTTCTTTAGCATCACTTCACATGCAGGAGTACCTTCGTCAGCTACTGATCATCGGAAACTTATTTCCTTATGTCTTATTCAAAATATTCTTCCAGAAAATTTTCTTTTCTCAAAAAACTTTGATTTCAGCAGAAAAAAAATTATGGAAAGAAATGTGGATTTCAGCCTGATTTTTTTATTGGCCCCATTCACTACCTGATTGCTGTTAGATTAAACACAATTTCTTTTAGAATCACAGAATATGGACTTGAAGTGAATATTCATAATATACATGATATTTAGATATAATCAGTTGGAAGATTAATGTAACTTGGTGATAGAAATAAACATTGTGCATTCCTGAATTATCAGTTTATTAAATAGAGAACAGGTATACTTTAGAAATTTAAAACTCTCATTTTATCCCCCTTTTATTCCCCATGTCTAATCCAATGATGTGTATGACTATATAACAACTTTTGCTTCTATGTAAAGCTTTATTTCTAGTTTTCCAGCTCTTTAACTTTTTTGAGAACTGGATTAGAAATATATTACAGTTGCAATGTCTCTAAATATATACACTAGAAAAAAGCTAATGCTTTAAAAAGTGAGAATATTTTCTTTAATTTGTCTTTTTACTTTATGAAAATAGAGAACAAGTACTCTAATCACAGCATATTTACACTTTCAAATATTGCATTTAATTATACCCTTCTGCTTAAACAAAAAAGAGACAACTGAAGGTAGTTAGAAGTGTTTTCCATAATGGGTTTCTATTATAAGATGAGCTAACCTCTAAATGGTAGGCATTAGTGTTTATGAATTACAATACTGCAAGTCTATTAATTCTGCCTCAGGGAAGAGGAGTTCATAGAACTGCTTTAATAGTAAAATCTGAATTTGTATCAGAATAATGACAAATGGTCAACCATAAAATCTCATCTATTGAAACAGTATCTATTCATATGTCAATATATGAACATAACTAAAGGGTATACCCAAGCTTATCCCTTTCCTATTATGAAGATCATAGGAAGTAATATTTGATAGCTAATCAACTTCTTAGCAGGCCAATGCACTGCAGTTTAGACAGTCATGAAGGATACTACGATAACTATTTTGCCTAGCAAATTTACTTGAATTACCCTTCATTTCAGTTAAATAGCTGTTTTCGTTGATGTTTTCACGTGAGTTGGAAAACCAGCTCAAACACTTGTTCTGGACTAGACTAACATAAATTAACTAGATAAGAAACATAACTTAGTAAGTTTATCTAGTTGTCCTTTACAAACACCTTTTCCATTTGACAAGAGTCATTAATTCAAGAATGAATGTTCACTGGGAAAGTGAAAATATGAAAGGCCATAGAACATAAGTTAAATTTTAAAAGGGTGAAATCAAACATTAAGACTGTGGAGTTTGGATAACTCCTCTATTTATTCCCATGACATCATGATAAAAATGACTCCAAAACATTAAAAGCCTTAATGAAACTCTAATTTCTGAAAGACGGACAAAAACTCAAAATCTTCCTTATTCCTAAAACATTAGTAGTCACACCATTTTCCACACAAACAGTGCCAAGCCCCGGTAATATGATCACTCCAGTTTAGATATCAAGCTGTGAACATAATCTTTCCTTAAGGCTCATTTAAATGCCCCACCTAATACAACAGAATGATGGACAGAAGCACATACCTTTGATCTCTTCCTAAACTTGTCAACCATGTGATCTTCTTCCCAGCTTTGTCCAAAAGATTTTAATAATCAAATGGATTCCTGGTATCCATTTTCTTGTATGCAATTCTATATTTTATTACTAACTCAGCTGGGGTTTATAACTATTCAAAAAATTAAAATTAAAAAACATCTCAAACCATAGGTACATTAGTCATATGCTTTTTTTATACCTGTTTAAGTAGAATTTAAAGAATGTTTACTTTGACCTCGCATTTGCAATCACAGAGTAAATATCAGAAGAGTTGCTTTCATATCACACTTCTGTAACTTTTCAAGGTTTCTGTGCTTGAGGTACGTGGTTGGAAATAAGTAGAAAAAATATTAAAAAAGGAAATTGCTCACTTAATCATAAAAAGCCCAGGAGTGTTTTTTTTTAAGACATACTTTATGGGCATTTGATGCTAGAGATAATAGAATGACATGGTTTTAGGCATAGTTCATCATTTAAATCCACTCTGAAAAAAAATGTAACTTCGCACTTTAATTTTAATACCAGCTATTTAAAAAAATAATCATGAAGTGTAGCAATCTAAGTGAGAAATTCTCTCTGATTCAAAACCAATAAAGATAACTGAAAGAATATTATCAGTACCGAATGTTTAGAATTATCTAAAATAAAGCCAGCACTCTTCATAAGCCCTTTCTTTGAGTCAGAAGACCAAATGCTTTCTGACACAGAGGGCATGATTTTAAAAGGGTAGAGTTAAAGAACTTTCAGGTGTCGTCTTTCCATAGTTCAAGAGCAACCATGAACATCAATAAGTATTTACGGTATATTAGAAGTGGAGCAAAACCTTAAAGAGATTTATTTTTTTCTTTTTGAGACTATCTAGACCAAAGCTTCATTATCAGATTCAAGAGCTTCAGGAAGCACAAGTGTACATAATTTGTGGGATCCAGAAACACAACGAAAATGTGAAGCCACTTGTTTCAGAATTATGAATTTCAAGACAGTGACAGTAGGTCAGTAAAGCAAGTGAACATAGTCCTGGTTATTTGTAGGTGAAATTCTTTACGTATTTAATGATCCACAGCTTCCATCAGCTTCTTAAAAGAGGTCTATGCCAAAAAAAAGAAAAAAAGAAAAAAAAATGGTGGAGGGGGAATACTAAAACCCCTGAGTTATGTACTGTCTCATACTATAGCTGAGATCCTTAAGGCCCATGGAAGTTAATATCAAAATTATTACTACTACCCAGGTGTCTAGCCTCTACTATATTGTTAGTAGTAGGTTTTAGTTTGCTGTTATTTATTTATTTTTAATATACCATGCTATCTTTTTTTTTTTTAGAGATGTTGGGCATAGAGTTCTCTTAAGGTAAAAATAATCTGAAACTTCATAAAAAAGTTTATTCCTAATAATATTAAAAACATGAAAGTCTTTTAGAATATAATATAAAGTATGTAGATCAGAAGTATTGTTGTTTGTTTTATCTCAGAGCTCAGTGCAGACCTTTCACAAGTCTGGCCTTTCTTCCATATCATGAAGGAGAGAAATATCGGTACCAAATGATAATTCTGTATTTAAAACAACACAAAATAACAAATGAAACAGGGAAAGTGAAAAAAAGATCAAGATTCAACTTAAAATAAATTCCAGTTTTGCTAACTAAATTAAAAAGGTGAAAATCTTTCTTTTCTGGCAACCAGATTATATTAGATTTTTGTTCTTATGGATTACTAGGGACTTGAGTAAATAGTAAAATTAATTTCCATTTCAGATAATAACATAACTTTTTAAAAAAGCACTTGGAAAAATTGGGTGCATAAGACCAATAAATCTTAATATAAGTTCAAAGTGTATTAATTGTATGGAAATCAAAATAGGGACTTAATATATAAAATGATACAGCTTTGTTCAGGGGCAATTTGTCTGAGATTTGTTATTTAAAAGCACAGATATATGTTGCTTTAATAAGAAAGTATTAATATCCTCAGAAAATATAAGTAAAATTTTAAAAATTTAATGAGTCTTCTTAAACTCTGGATCATGTGACCAAAATGACCTTCAGTAGGTCAAAGGTCCTGTCCATAGCCATGTGTTCAAGGTCACTTCAGAGCCTTAGTTGTCAATGGGTACCTTTCCTTTCAGATTTGTCCAGCTCTTTGGGCCCTCCTCTCTCTCTGCAGAGTCCCAATAGGATCTATCCTAATAATGAATCATCTGCATATTCTGGACAACTTCTAAGTTCTTCTGACCTCCAGGAATATTTTAACCTATTGCAGGCACTGGAGGAATTCCTACTTCCTAAAATTTGCTAGCTTCTCAAAGGCTCTAATTCATGAAAATGTTACAGTGAAAACCCTTGTTTTCCTCCCTAGTAGTGTATATATTATTAAGATATTTCTGAAATAACTCATTAACCAAAATATTGCTTTAGTGGAATTTCAGTTACAAATGGTGGCTGGCAAAAGATTTGTTTGAACAAGACACTTACAAGCCTCTCTAATATCACCAAATTCTAGCCATGACTGCTTAAGGTCATTTGCAAGTTTTAAATTTTTTTTTAAACTTAGTATGTTAATACAATAGGGAAGCAAATATTTGGGGGAAGGGACCTATCTCCATGGTAAAACAGTTCTCTTAGTCATCTTTCAGACCTAAGCTCATTTTTTTGTAAAAGCTTGCATTATAGTATTTAATGGAGAAATTAGACAATATAGATAAGCAAAATGGAAAATCATAATCCACCAAGATTTAATGTATATATGTGTATATGTGTATATATTTATGTCATACACAAAACTGTGATGTAATGATAAGCTGCTTTTCACTGAAAATAAATTATGAATGCTATATCCAGTGCTCCTTAAACTATGGGCCACAGAACTGTGAGAACAAATAAAGGCTACCAACCCTGTGACCCTATCCCTCTCAAAATGCACATACATATACTTTTACATACACACAAACTCGAAATAAACTATCATGGGATTAGCAAATCCTTTGAATCCCGTCCAGGGCCTCTTAGTGAAACTAGAATAAATATCTCTGATTTATTGCACCATTCTTATTTGCTGCATAATATTCTCTGTGTGGATGAGTATTAGATAACCCATGTAGCTGTTCATTAGGTTGACTTAAACTCTAAAATACAAAAAATGCTGTGGTGTTCATTTTTGTATACATATTTTGCTTACAGATCCAGTTATATCTTTTGGATATGATATTAGAAGTGAATTTCTTAATGAAAGGAAAAGCACATTTGTAAGTTTGGGTATTTACTGTCAAATTGTGATCCAGGGTTTATTTTTAATTTATCTCACAAAAGCAATGAAACAAAGTATCCATTTCATTTCTTAATAGATATCTTCATTCCTTTTAAACCAAATGGATATTATAGACAAAAAGATAGTGTTTCATTGTTTGCATTTTTTAATTTAGCGATGTTAAGCACCTTTTATATCTTTATTGGCCATTTCTATTTCTTCTTTCTTTGAAATTCTTGTACATGTTTTCTACCTGTTTTTACTGGTGTTTCTGATTTTAAATTACATAAAAATGTTCTTCGCGTGTTAATATTAACCCTTTGTTATATATGTTTAAAATATTTTCTAGCTTGGCATTTACCTTTTAATTTGGTTTATAATAAAAAAATTTTAATGCTGTAGTCATACCTATTATATTTTCACTCATTTGAATAATAGTCATGCCAAGAAAGACTTTTTCCACTACAACATTATACATATATTTGTTTATATTTCCTTTAATATTTTTGTTTCTCTATGATTTACCAAAAATAAATTTATATTTTATTTTAAAATAATACATGTTTACTGTAATACTTCACAAATTACAGAAAAGTATAAAGAAGAAAGAAAGAAAAAAAACACTTGAAGCTTAACTACCTAGAGCTTGTCAGAAATAACACATTGGGTATCAACCTTTAAAATCTGCTTCTGTGCTACACACACACACACACACACACACACACACGTGCGTGCATGCTTCATAACTTACTTTTTCATTCAAACAATATGCTATGGGCTATTCTCATTTTGAGAGCAGCATTACACTGATTTGACTATTACTATGTTAATGTATATTTTAATCGCTGGTAAGCAAGAAACTCTTCGTTTTCTTTTCTCCAAATGCTTGTGGTTATTTTCATTCATTTTTTTCTTCCATAGAAATTTTATGAATCTTTTCCCAAATTAAGAAAAAAAGCCAAAGAAGTTTTATTTACAATTGACTTTAACTCATAAATTATTTTGTGGGAATAATTAATTTATATGTTTACAATATCTTATTCCCATGAAGAAACATCAAATGTCTCTTTAGCCCAGTCTTACTTCACTATTGCATACCCTCTGCCGCCTGCTGCAGTAGTCTCCCAATGTACATTTCCACATGACGGACAGGGCTGAGATGTGCCCCTACCCACAGTCCCCAGATAGCCCTCACCTACAGCTCCTGCCATGGTCTGTGTTTAGGAGGTGTTTATGTCACTTCAGAATTTCAGTTACTTGTGGAAAGTAGAGACAAGAGTTCCTGGAAGAAACAGCCTCTAGGTAGGGAGCTTCGGAACCATGCCAGATAGTTTCTTCTTGGCATTAGGCGTGGCAGAATGATTTTACCTGAGATTCTGCCTTCCACTCTAACCGGCTCACCTTAGTGTAACCGGCTCACTTTCCCTTAGTGTAAACACCCAGCAGTAGTGTCTCTCCTTTCAAATCAAATATAGTATTTCAACAGCCAGTGTCTAAATGCTGTTGGCGAGGGTTTTATCGTGCATGAATATGCGTTAATAAACTACTGGTCAAAAGTTGCAGCCAGTAGGAAATCAGAGAAGACTATGCCAGACTTGAAGTTTAGAAACTTTTCTTTGTACTAAATACAGATGTATCATTTATTACAGAGTTTTAGGTGAGTCATTTAACCCTCTGGGCCTCAGTTTTGATATTCAAAAATGTCTTTCAAGGTTTTGCTCAAACCTTCACCTCTTTCTCGGAAGATTTTGTAAACTATCTCTACTTCTGGTAATCTATCACTTAACTGTCAGAGTGTCATTGTATTTTTGGCACTTGCCAAGTACAGTCAGATTTCACATTATTTACGTGTGTGTTGTCTGTTTCCCCAGATTAAATAGTATTTCCTCAGAAATAACAGCTGTGCGTTTCTCTTATCTTACATTACTAGCTCAGCACTTTGCACACAGAATGATGTAAGTAAATATTTGTTAGACTGACTGAGCTCCTATGTTACCTTATCTTTTCATGTAGTTAATTTTTAAGACTTGTTAGCATCCACAAAGACAATTAACTAGTGACATAGTAATGGGCCTTAAAGCGTCTTACTTTTCTTTCTCCCCATCCACACCTCCTCTATGATACTTTCATTCCCCCACAAGAATCCGTTAAAAGACAACAATCATTAAGTCACTGATCTATACAGATCCTGTTCTTGGAAATACAAATGATTCTCTAACTCAGAGGCCAACAAGCACACACAGACGGCCTCTGGGTACACCTCACAACACCAGTTCCTAAAAACTCCAGCTGAGCATGAGCTATGCCTTCTCTAACCCATTGCAACAGCCTGGAAAAAAGTCTTCTTTGCTTAACTTGGGTGCAATCTTTGCTTTGACAATATTTTTTTAATAATGACTATTACGCTCAACACTTTACTAACATTTGCGTTTGAAACAAAAAGTTTATTCAGGGGACTATTATCTCAAAGAATTTTTTATCTAAATCATTCTTAGAATGTTTTCTCAAGCTACATTTTCTCCTTCTTGGGTGCATGTGCCAAAAACATTAAAAAAGAATTCAGAGTATTAGATAAATATAAATAACTACATGAATTAATGTGATTGATTAACTAATGTCCTCAAAACACAATTTTTTAAACACAACTGTTGATCACAAAAGCAGCTGAATAATTTACAGATGAAAATGAAAAGCAATCCAATCATTACAAACAAATTACCATCCTTGCGCATAAATATACCTAACTGCACTTCTATTCCTGGCGTAATAAAAAGGGATATGAGATATCCAATGATAATACTTTTCATCCTTGCCTCTATTGATCACAGTCTACTGATCCCCTATGACAAACGGTATCCTTATGTTCCATACAGGTATGCAGGGTAGACCTGGATTTCTGAACTCAGGTATGGATTTTCTAAAAATGAAATCACATTTTTTAAATTTATTTATTTATTTTTAAAAAGATTTTTTTGATGTGGACCGTTTTTAAAGTCTTTGTTGAATTTGTTACAATATTGCTTCTGTTTTGTGTTTTGGTTTTTTGGCCCCAAGGCATGCGGGATCTTAGCTCCCCGACTAGGGATCGAACCTGCACCCCCTGCATTGGAAGGCAAAGTCTTAACCACTGGACCACAGGGAAAGTCCCTGAGATCACATTTTAAATGATACAAGAGAATCTCTCTTAAAAAACATAATTGTAATGTGAAAAAATCACCACTTGGTTTGTCTGTTAAATTGTATTCGTTAATAATCGGTTTTTAAAGAGGCACTAACCTATACTGAAGAGCTTTATGAACCTACTCCAATTAGCTGAGCCTCAATACTGATTTGAGGCAGTAGTACACAGTGGTTAAAACCACTATAGTCCAGCGATTCTGGACTACACCTGACTGGGTTCACGTTCCAAGTCCACCCCTCACTAGTTCTGTGAGCTTGGGCAAATTATCTACACTCCGTACATTCAGTGTATCACATGTAAAATGAAGATTCTTAGTATCTACTTACAGAGCTATGAAGGTTAGTTACATGTAAACTTGATTTGAAAATGTCTATAATATACTAAATGTTGCACAAATGCTTGCAGTTTTTATATTGAGGAAAATTTTTGTTCATTGAAAAGAATTCATTTTCACATTTTGATCTTAGTGTACCACATAGCCACTTAAAATGCTTATGTGAATTAGGTTATTTAAAGTAAACTAAATGTAGCTATTAATGCATCTCCAAAAAGCACTCCAATACTTTTAAATGTACTTCATAAAGGTCTTGTATTTGTTTTAAAAACTTTTTAAGGACTAGATAAAATTACACTGCAGTAAAAAGCTTTTCTTCTCGCCATTCTTATACTAGTTTGAAGTGACTAATCAATCATCCATGTTTCAGTCAGGAAAGACCTGGTAATGCTGCAGTAACAAAGAGTTCCCTCTTATTTCTTGTCTCCCAATCTCCTCTGTGGACCTGGGCAGCAACTACCTTCCATGTGGTCATTTTAGCAATATTGGTTGATGAAGTATCTGAACATATAGTTCTTCGGTCAGGAGAGGAAAAAATAAAGGATCATACCTAATTATGAGTTCAGTTTCTCAGTAATATAGATCACTTCTGCTCTCAGCTCATTGTAATAACATTATTCTTATGGCCCTGCTTGACTGCAAAGAAGATGAGTAATGAGAGAAAGAAATGGTTTATTGGGTGGCCATTATATCGCTGCCTTAGTCTGCCCTTCTGTCCTCCAAATATCCCTCTCACATGAATCTCTCCTCAAGGGAGATAACACCAAGTTCCATCCATCAGTGCATCCAATTAAAGGTTTATCTTTGAGTGATATGCAGTAGTGTCTATATCAGGTCAAGGTATGGCTTTGCTTGGTTTAGATATCTCTGAACTAAAAATACAACTTAAC
This sequence comes from Eschrichtius robustus, assembly GCF_028021215.1. NCBI lineage: Eukaryota > Metazoa > Chordata > Mammalia > Artiodactyla > Eschrichtiidae > Eschrichtius > Eschrichtius robustus. The sequence goes on along the minus strand of NC_090831.1, from coordinate 103,782,353 downwards.
TCCCTTTCACATCTCAATATAATAGTAAAGCTTGTATGGAATAACTGAAAAAAATCACTACCCTTTAGAAGAAGGAAGAATGGGTGACACACAGTAATGTACTCTATTTGATTTATTGAGAAATCGATAACATAATACTGTGAGAGGTAGTAATGCTCACTAACTATTCCATTTGTTCCTTTAAATTTCCACACACACAGTGATGTCTGCCACATATCTATCTGCAACCCCACTGGGAAGGCATTGTAAGGGATGCCATGTCGTAAGAGTAGAAAATGTTCCAGAATTGGTCTTTGACTATGATCTATGGGAGGAGCAACCACCAAGGTACCATTGGTACCAACTACCAATGTTCTCTGTGGACCCTGTGTCTGTCTTTATCTTCCTTGTCCATGTCTGAAGTGGGCATCTGGGGACTATGTGCTCTTGATGGCTGCTGAGGAGGTATCTAAGCTCATTTCCTTAATCTAAAGTGTTGTGAGACTGAAAGTGATTTTGAGCCTTAGACTCAAACTTTTTGCTCTAAGATGTAATACCTCCCCAAAACTAAGCTTCTTATATAATTGATTTCACTTAGTTCATAGGTGCAATCTTAGTCTTTCCAACATAAGTTTCAGACTCACTATAATTTTTGCTTTATTGTCCCCATACCTCTCTATGAGCTGAGAGGCTATGTGCTTTCCTAGACTCCAATCAGATTTTTGCCTCAAGTCATTTTATTCAGTTGGAAGTATTTACTGGCTCCATATTCTTGGTCTGATTTTTTTCTCCCCTGAGGCAATTAAATCAGTTTAAAGATCTTGCTGGGTTTTCATATTTTTTACTGGTGGGAGTCCAGAAACAGTGGACTTTCTTAATCCTGAGAGGCCCAGATTTTGTGTATTATATCTATTCTCCTCCACTTTTGCTTAGAAACCAGCCGACTTTTATCTGAAATCATCACCTCCATGTAATATCTTGCCAAACACGACCATTTACAACTACTCAAAATTCTGAATTTTTCAACCTCTCTTTCCCTAAAAGCCACACATTTTTTGTCACTGTTACTGGTTGGTGGTGTTTTTATTTTGTTTCATTTTGAGGTGTATGATCTGCCTCCTTAAACCTGAAGGTGTGCATTTTGCCAAATATTTTACTATTGTAAAGATCACCATCTTTTTTAGGCTTTGATATGTTTCATGCTGCCCCATATTTCAGGTTTTTGTTACCCAGAAGTTCTACAACTTTGGTTCTAATAACACTATTTGTCAAGATAGGCTTGATTATTCTGCACCAACAGCCCCCAACATTAGTGACTTATAACAACAAAATTTACTTCCCTCTCACACAAAATTTGGTGTCTCTCCAAGCAACTCTACAGTAAAACTGTCCACTAGAAGTCCACTCAGGCTAGCAGAAGTTCCACCATTTGAGTTGTACGATATGGAATTGCACAGGACTCTCTTCACTTCTGTTCATAGCCCATTGATCGCTACCACTGATAGTGTCCTGCCTAATTTCAGGGGCTAGGAGATGTAAAGGAACAAATGAAATAATCAATAGTTGGTGAGCATACTGCCTCTTGTCAGTACTACTTACTAGATTTCTCAGTAAATTAAATAGATTACATAATGCCATCTCTGCTCGCTCAGCAATATCCTTTATCAGCAATGGAGTGTTTTTTATACCTTCAGGTGGTGTTGGTAGCCGTGGTTTAGAGCTTTTCTCTGTGTAGAGAGATATCTCCAACAACTGAACGTGTGACCTTAGTTTCATAAGCATTACGCTTTACTGTCATTGAAATTATATTAGGGAAATAAGCATGGAATCTAGGACTGTTGTGTTCAGTAAAATTGAGAGAAAGAATTTGAGAGGAATTTGCATAGGAATATAAATACTGTGTAGTTTAATATTATGTAGCCCTCAAGCTTAAAATCTATCTTGTGTATGTGAATCTTAACAGAAAACGATCAAAGGGGAGCTAACATGGACACTGATGAAGCACTATAAGAAAATCCATGAATAAAATTCAAAGGCTATTTCTGTTTTGAAAGTCAAAAATATTTAGGTTAAGTGAGACTCTGTGAACCAACAAGTAATAAGATAATAAAGTGTTGACTTAGCCTAAGGACAGATTATAAAAATGTAGTGTGTAAAAAAATTACAATATAATCTTAGATATTAAAATATTTCAATTTACTGTTTTTCCTTACTGACAATAAACAAATCCATATGCAATTTAAGTATGCATATATTTTCAGAGAAACACATTTTTAAACCTTGTGACATTGAAAATGTCATTCAGCTATCAATAAATTAAGTAGCAAATTTCTCTTCTCTATTTTGAAGGCCATCTTATAAAAACAGTTTTCAACTAGAAATGGTGAGTATATCAGAGTCTACTTTCAGTGTGCTATAGTGCTTAGAAAAAACGAAAACTAGATTCATCAGTAATTTTACTCTGCAATAAGCCTTAACATATCACACAGGTCCATCTGAACGAAAGAAAAAGGCTTTAATATTAAAATATTTTTTAAGCTATGTCATCTGGTCCATTAGACACTAGTTTGATAACGCACTTCTCCATTTGCTGTTAACTGTATAAAATCTTTTTTCTTCTTAAAAACATTTACACTCATTAACAGTACAAATGTGAAAAAAAAGAAATGAAACTTTAAAAGATACTATTTTAAATATTTGCTACTTGATATTTTACTAGCAATCTGAACACTGGAAACAATCATTATCTCTGATAAAGGGAATTATACTTCTTAAAGGTAAAAATTAAAGTGAGTCTGCAAAATGAATTGAGCATAATCCCTTATTGCATGTACTGTAGTTGCTTCTTATAATGAAACTGAACATTATTCTGGTCATTGGAATGGAAGTTTTGAATGGTGTTAGGATTCTTCATAGGAAAAATAAGTAATTTCACATCTAAGTACACCACAGGAAAACAGAAGAAAAATAAATTTAGAATTTGGTTGTAGAGTAAATCCATGTTTTAAAAATGCATTATGCAAGCACAAGATAAATTCTCTGACCACAGTTAACTTGTGAAGCAGAATAGCAAATGGACATGCCACCTGGGGCTCATTACTAGCTTTGCTTTTGGCTCCGAGATGTGGTTCCAAGGGCAGAGTTTTCCATTAAATCCAGAGTCAGACAATTCAATCTTAGGAGGCTTGGGGCAAGGGAGGGAACAGGTGCCTGGGGGACAGGAGGGAATAGAGTTCTGATCCATATTTTATTCCCCACTAGATGCTTAATGTTGGGTCAGGAAATATGCCAACTTGTGATCCTACTGGGCAGAAACTTCAGCCAGCTCTTCTTGTAATTCCATGTCTAATGAGTGCCAGGGCTCATTAAAGGTTCATTACTAGTTGCAGTCTCCTGGTTCTTTGGGTTTCTATTCAGTAGAACAGTTGAAATACTGCACTAGATTTGGAGAAAACTGAACTACACCTCTATATGTTTGCTTCATTAGCCTGAGTTCCCTCAAAGGCAGAGCCATAGACGAAGACTTGCAAGGCAACTAAGGTGATCTCAGGAAACTGGGAGCAAGGAGTGTTTAACAGGAAAACAAGGAAAGCAAATTAAAAGATGCATTATTTCATTACTGACCAGGCTGGGATGCCAGTATTTGATACTGCAGGACATTCTGAAAAGGTTTATGAAATGCATATAGGTAGTTGCAGCCCACAGGACAACTGAGGAGAGTATTTATCCATTAACGTATGCCCCTTGTCAAAGACAGCCCCATAGCCGTTGACTCTCCAACCCCAGTTGTCCACCCATGAGCATCCATAAGACGCTTCCTAGAATTCCAAGCTGTGTCCTCAAAAATCTGTGGAATAGGCAGCTAGAGGAAGCCTTTGCTCAAAATGAAACATGATCAAATTGCCCCTGTGTGAGGTTGAGGAACATCCTCAAGGAACTGGGCACTATAGCAGTGCCTATAGTAAGAGGTGTATCCAAGAGGATGCAGAGTGATGCACAAGAGGTTCTCACACATTGGTTTAAATTAAACACCAGACCAGAATTAAAGTACTGGGAATAGGAATGAGAGGGAAAGGGGGAAAGAGAGGTTACAGGACTGTTTCCTAAATACAACTGAATTACTTTGCCACCAACTCTTGGCTTTTTTCCTTCACACATGGTAAGCAGTGCCTCAGAGGGCTGGCCTGGAAGGATACTTACATACCACTATTAAACAGTCAGTATATTCAAAGATAATATCTTAATAAGATGTCCTTCAAACAAAAGTTGAACAGTTACAAAGAAAAAAACATCATTACTAAACAACATTATTACAGAGTGAAACATTCTGAATAATTTCATATTCTGGCTCATTGAAAACAGAAACACATATGTGGGAAACCCCCCGGGGGTGGTAATTCTCTCTCCTGATGTAGTAGAAAGAACTCTGAACTTGGACTTAGAAGCTGTAGGTCTGAATTTTAGGCCTGACACCTTCTTACTGTATAAATTTGCAAGTCTCTTAACATCTTTGAGTCTTTGTATGTAAAGCTGAACTAATAAAACTTGTTCCCAAATGTTACTGGTTGAGTATAGGGTCAAACAAGAAGATGTGCTAGAAGATACTGTCCACCCAGACCACTGTTTACCTTCATTATTATGACCTCCCATGTTTTGAAATTTCAAAGACCATCCTAGATTGGTCCTTAGTCTAAGACTAACCAAGGAAGCCAGCTCCAGTCCTTCCCCATCCCTGCCACCTATGCAGAGCCTATGGGCAACCTTAGTAAAATTCTGCATCGAGGTTGGTCATTCCAAGTTACATTCAAAGCAACTTAGTCTTTTGATTCTGTAATCATGCCTCTCAACAGAGATTATTTTTAGCATACACATTTCAATAGTTATCCCTACTTAGTCTTCTTTCCCTAAAGTAGAATCTTCCAATGTCAGAATTTTGCTCCAGCTCTTTAAAAGAACCATGGCATCATTTTTTACTCCAGTGCCCTTTTTAGACTTTGGCTGATAATAATCCTCTCAACACACTAAGTACAGAAAATTCAGATTTTTGAACCAATATCTGACCTGGTATTGGTTATGATATAATTTATTTCCTCTCAGTTTTTGCAATATTAAATTAAGGGCACCTATTTAGATTTTTAAAAAACAAAACAAAACACCTCAACACGTTAAGCACCTCTCAGTTAACCATACCCAGACCATACCCAGAGCGTATCACACTTTCCTGTACCCTAGGATGGATAGCTCTCCATAGGGCCAACCTAAATACTTCTTGAAGGATTCCTCTTAGAAGTCAAAAAGCTAATGATTTCACTGTAACACAGTATCAGAAACTGCTTCTGAAAATTTGTTTTAGGTAGTTATATTGTACATTTGATCTGTAAATTATTTAGTTTTAGAAATATAGAACTTTTGCAATCAAGCATTTTTAATCCAAAACTGGTCTATCAATCACAGTAACAACGTAATTTCAGAGGCTTCATAAAAAAATGTGCAGTTCAAGTGGTCTCCAATGACTTTTTTTCAAACAGAAGCCACAGGGTAAAACAGTCTTTCCCCAAAAGTTTGCAAAGGCAGAAAAACAGAAACTTTCAAAACCTCTGAGAAATGTATTTCAGAAACAAATTCTAATTAAAAATATTAAGAAGCTAGAGGTGATTATAAAAGACAAAGGGACACCTAATATGAGAATTGAACTTATTAGAGTAGCTCAAGATGAAAATATAAACTTAAAGTTGACTTTATATGTAAAGTATAAACTAAAAGGCTGGAGTAGAAAGCAGAAAGTTCCAGAAGTTTTTAAGTTAAGCAACTGTTCTAATTATATTCACATATACTGCATATCCATGAGACTATTATACTTCTTACGGAACTAACATAATAGATCGATTATTCACCCATGCTGACTCCATGTGGAGAGGAAGTGGTCTCTGCTTCCTTATTCCTATCTCCTTCCTCACTCTTCCGCAAGAGGTGGTAATGCTAATCGATTATAGTGCATTAACTGGGCTGTGTTTACAACTGAAGCCATTCTTTATTTAAAGGTAAAGGGCATATGTTCTGGGCCCATTTACTCCTCCTGTCAACATACGGCAAGTGGACAAGGCAGGACATACCACCACCAGGCCCTGTCATCATACTTAGTCCTCTTTCCTCCTTACCACACATAACTAGCCAGAGGGTAGTAAGACTCATCACGTGGATTTAATCTCATAGGCAGAAAGATGCACATCCTTCCAAGTTTTAGCAGAATAACGTATTGAGGCGTATTTGGCACTAATCCCCAAACAAAATACTTTCGTTTTGTACCTTTCTGCTATTGCTTCTTGGGTTTGTAACAGGAATGTTTATTCTTTCTCATACCTTCTCTCTTGAAAAGTTGTAAACCTTTTTTAAAAAGTTGTAAGAATATAATACATTCACATACTTTCCACTTACATTCACCAATTGTTAATATTTTGATTCATTTGTTTTTGCTCTTTTCTCTGTCACTTTTTGTCTCTATTTTTGTTTCTAGATAGATAGATGCATGGATGGATGGTTGGATGGATGGATACACACACACACACACACACACATTTTTCCCAAATCATTTCAGAGTTAAATGTTAACATCATGATACCTTACCCTAAATACTGAAGTATTTATCTCATGAGTTAAAGACTATTCCATAAGAGTAGCAAGAGATGAATGAAATATTACATATTTAAGATGAAAACGAATCTCTTCACAGGTCATTATACCCAACTCCTTTATTCTGCCTATCAAAAAACTGAGGCACAGAAAGGTGATTTGGTTTGCTTTAAGTAACACCGTCAGTTTGTGTCACAGTGAGATCTTTTGATTCCTGAATCAGTGCTCTGATAACTTCACCTAATTATGACAATGTAACAGGTTGAAAATAATATTAATTAACTCTTTGGCTATCAACAAGTTGAAACATAGTACTGATTAAACTATTGTGACATGGAGCTACCTTTTTAATGATAAACTATTAGGCAACTAGCCAGCCAAATCATACCAAATAATTCACTGTTTCCTGCAGTAAAAACATGATGCTAGTACTTAGATACATTAAAAGCACTCCAATCATGAAATCACATTATTTCTATTCTTCTTCCCATGGATGGCTTTGCTTTAGAAGTTCAGAAGGTGTGTATTACTGCTAAACTTCTTCAAATAGCACCAAAATTTCTTAAAAAGGAGAAAAGTTCTTAAAAGCAGAGACCCACTGCTCTTCTGTGTTTTCTATCTTTTCTACATGTTGAATATCTTCCTAAGAAGTTTGCTATGTGGGGAGAAGATGTATTGAGCATTTTAATACTTAATACAATAAAGGTGAGAAGTACTTTTGGTTTTCACTGAGTCACTATTTAACCAGGGTAATATAGAGATGTATATAGAAGCCCAGGAAGAGATGACAACTTTATAATTTTGACTCACTAAACTAGTTTCCCAAAATCCAATATTCACATGATATTTAGATAAAATGTTCTTCAAAAATTACTTCTCATTCAAGTCATATTAGGTGTGTTTGATTTTCTATGCATAGGTATGAAATTCTCCAAAGAGGTTTAAATAAAAATTATCCTTAGATGTCACAGGAAGGATTGTCACTGCTATGATCTCCCTCACACATGCAAGTCACTCTATATAGAAAAAGGATGTGACCTGGGATACCAGCTTCTCCGTCCTTAAATTATTAGTGACAATGAAACTGAAGGGACTTTGCTGCCCAGGCAAAGGCCCTTAGATAGCAAACAAATGGATGATGGTGCATACATCTGCCTTCAACTATGGGCATAGATCCATATTTAGAGGAAAAGGGACTAGTTGGAAAAGTACTAGTGGGGAACAAGCTAACATACATTTCTCCTTGCCAAAAGGCTCTGTCAATACTACTTATTTAAAAAATAACTATGCCAGATTAGCAGAGTAGAGAATAAAAAACAAATTTATCAAGTTCAGTCTCTTTTATGGAGAATGATGGTTACTGACTTTCTGGGATTCATTACTTATCTAGTTCCCAAGTGTCTTGGTACCCCCGCTTCATCGTCAAAGCATACCTAACTCTTTCTGGGAATGTTAACCTCCACTTCTATTAACCCTCTAACATTTACTTTCATAGTCATATATTGCATATGTCTCTAAAAGGTATTTTTCAAAGCTTTATTTGTGATTATTTAAATTTGTGGCTTCACATTAAAAAGTGAAGCAGGTTCATTCTCTGTTCTGAGATTTTTTTCCCCTATAGATCATTTTTTGCCCCTAAATAAATAAAGGCAGATTACTTATTAATGTTCAGAATATTAACATTTAGGATGGATATTTTGGCTCCAAATGTACCACTAAATAAAAAATATGTTATAGTGCTCGGCCTGATTCAATAAAAGGAATGATCTGATTTACTGAACTTGATCTGTAAGGAGAATAGTAGAGCTAATAGTAATACCAGTTATTTTCTTCTGCCTGCACCTACCTTCTTTCCTTCCTTCCTACCTGCCTACCTGCCTGCCTTTCCTTGTCTTGCCTTTCTTACAAAAAAACAGCACCCACTCTTACATAGTTAGTAGAATGGGATTATAGGAAAACAAACAAACAAAAAAAAAAAAACAAGAGAAAAAGAGGACAGCATGTCTGCACTCATGAAACTTACATCCTCTTGTGGTACACAGACAATAAGCAAGTAAATAAATATAGATATGTGATATAATTATGGGTTATGAAAAATTCTGTGAAAGAAATAAGTGAAATGAGGTGATGAAGAATAACTGGTAGAGCTCAACGTTGGTTAGGGTGATCGGGGATGGCCTATTTGAACAAATAATATTTAAGATGTTGGAAGAATAAGAAGGAGCCATTCTAGAAAGCTGGAAACAAAGCAGTAGATGCAGAAAGAGCAGGAAAGACACTGAGAATGGAAATATCTTTTGTATTCCACAAACAATAGCACCAGTGTGTCTGCAGCATAGTGAACAAGAGGGAAAACGGTACAGAAAGCTGAGTATGAAGAGATCATGCAGACTTTGGAAGGCCATGGCAAATATTTCTGGTCTTATTCTTGATATAATGAGAAGCCCTTAAAAGATTTCAACTAGAGAAGTTACATGGCATGCTTTATGTCTTAGAAAGATCACTCTGGCTGCTGTGTGGAGAATGGAAACTAAAGTAAGAAGGAAGATGAATGAGGAAGCTATTGAAGTAACCAGAGAACAATGGTGGTCTTAGTAGGAAAAAAAAGCCAGAGATAAGCCCTCCTAACCAAAGTAACAGCTGTAGAGAGAAGGATGCTAAGAATCTGCTTTGCCTTTGCTGGCAAGAGTAAGGGCTAAAATGGTATGGTAATAATGATAAATGTTTAACAAACAGCTCTCTGGAAAAAAAAAAACAGTATACACACACAGACACACACACATAAACATTCACTATAAATTTCACTGACATAACGGATGTGTGGCAAACAATTTACAAGTAATAAAGTATATAATACTGTTTATTATAAATTCTAGAGAGCCAACTGAGTCTAATAGAATTCTTACACTGATTTTTTTAAGGAAATCTTATACCTGTAACCAGTCCATGATTGCAGTTGTTGAACAAGCATAGTTCTGACATGAATGGTGATTGATATTTTCATTTATGTGCCCAATTAAAATGAAAGTGAAACAACACAATCGTCTGTCAGAACTTCACCCATTCATCAATGACGTGAGCCACTTCCTTGATGAATCGGCTTAATAGTTTTCAAGTAATGGAAGAATATTTCCTCAATTTTTTGTGCTATTCCCAAAGAACTACAACCATAACACAATTTCAATTTAATCTCCATTATTAACATTTTCTCCATCACTTTAAGTCCAGTCAATCAACAAAATGATAAAACTACTACTGATTTTTAATGTTTGCTAATTTATGTGGTATAAATACTCCCATTATGGACAATTTCCAGTTATTAATATTACACCACTGAATACGGAACACACAATTACGTAGTACTTCCACTATACAGATACAGTAAACATAACCTCAAGCACACAGATAATACTACAATATGGCAAAAAAATAATTGGGATGTGGTGAAATCTGAGTATTTATACCTTTACTTTTAATATAATTTTAACTTTATTTAATTTATATTTTAATAATGGCTTTATTTAACAGCCAGTTCACAAAATTCCTGAAAATATAACAAACATCCCATGAGCCAATGTGAGCTGGTGTGAGCCAGTTCTGGCACATCACTAAATTAGGGCCATATGACAGGTATAAGCTTTGGGACTGCAGCTGGTATTACATCTCTCCCTGTTAGGACTCTATCCTGAGGCCCAATCTTGCTCCTCTGCCCTAACCCCACCTTACCCTGGGATAAGAAAAGAAGGTACCTGTGCAGCCAAACCATAGTCCAGAGGAAGCCACTGAAATCGTATCATCCCCAAGAGAAAAACACCATGAGCCAAGAGAGAGTTTTTCCAGGATCAATGATCAGAAAATAGTTCACCGAGTAATTGGCACAATTTCTATATCTCATCTTGGTACAGATTCCCAACTTCCTGAAGTTAAACAGTGCTTCCTGTGAGTAAATCACATAAGTGGGTTACAAATAAATTAGACTCTGCACCTATTTCTTAGTTCTGCAAGTAGTTCAAAAGCTTCTAAAGGTCAGAGATTTCTTGCTACAGTACTTGGTGCAAAACTAAATAATCTAGCTTGGTATTATGTACCTAAAAGGTAATCAATACAACCTGATAAAGGAAGTAAAAAGGTCTTGGGCAATTTTAAGTTGCTCTCCCTTCATTACAGATCTTTGCCTCTCTTCTTATATCATAAATCCTACTGTTGATGCATATACAATTTTTTGGTAGTTAGAAGACGCTGCATTTCTCTCAAGTCAAGGAAAAATAAATGCTGTCAGGCACATCCACTGGTGGTACTAATCCTCAGAATTAAATTTTTAGGATCCTGAGGTTTAACGCAACAATATGGCTTCTAGGCTAATAAAAATTATATCAGCTTCACCACTTATTAATATAAATATGTATTTGCATACTGTAGACTGTTCTGCTCTAGAAATAATAGCAAGATATTTTAAAGATTAAATCTTTTAAAAATACGGATAAGTACATATGTTTAAATTTAGCTTTGCTTATTCTCAAACTACACACATTTTAGATTCTGATAAGGTATTCATGAATCTACTTATTCTAGCATTTGTTATAGAACTTCCAGCTGTTTCATTTACATATATGCAAAATATATTTTATATAAAGACAGGAACTTGTAATCTTTTAAAGTTCTTGTGGTACATAGTGCTATACAGTGTGCACACTAGGTGCTGCGTAAATGCTTATGGAATGATTGTGTTGTCTAAGTTCCAATCCCAAACCCTACATACAAAATTATTCATAGATAATATATCCTCAATCAACCTGGACTATTTCACTTATGATGAAACATACAGAATGTGTTAGTTTCAGAAAAATTAAACAAGAAAATACCATTCCCAACCTATGTAAAACACACGTTCAAATAACACATAATTCACTTAGTCAATCATGTACTACAGATCTGCTATTGCTGCTAGGAAAGAATGTTTGCTTTATATCTTTTTCTGGTTTTAAGATTCTCCACAACTTTTAAAATCTGTTTGATAAGTATTCCATAGATTTGTTTTTAATTGTGCTATCACTTTTAATTTGCAAATGGATATGAAAGTAATTGGTTATTCCAATGGCTTATTTAACGTATTATAATTCAGAAACCTCTTTCATTCCTTTCATTTTTTTAAGCTAACCTTTGACAGACAATTAGTTTATAATGTACATGAAGTTCTTTAAGGATTTAGGGATTTTCTTAAAGTTTTAATGGTTATTATTAATAATTGAAGATTGGTTAAAATGTGTATGCAGCCAATTTTTCGAAACACTTTTAATAGATACGTAACATCATGACAGGCTCAATTTATTCATCTTTTTGGTGAGTCATCTCAAATTAGTCATATTTCATCTAGTGATAATTACAAACTTTGGAAATTGCTTAGCTATATTTTTGTGATTAATTAACTACAGTAAGCTATAAATATGTTGAACATAGGAAAAACTAGTAAATATGAATAAAATACTTGTTTCTCACATTCTTACAATATTGCATCTCACACCTTAACAAATAAAACAAAATAAAAATAAACTTACATAAAATGTCTATTTGTGTAGACAAATAAAATATAAGAATCTGCATCTGCTTATCACTGTTGAACACAAAATTTTAAAATTACAAGAAAAGTAATTTTTCTAGGTTTTATGTTTAAATGACAATCACTTGTAGGAGCCAAATATTATCTTTATGGTGGATCCTTCTTGTACAGCAAAAAAATTCTAAACAACGCTTCCCTATGCCTTGATTAGTTAATATTAATGGAATATGTAGGATAAGGGTGCTAGCAAAAGTGTTTCCCTTATACGATAAAAAGTCTCTTTAAAAACAAGTGGGTTTAATCCCTTAATTACCAGCCCTGCATCCAGGCTGGCTCTCACATCCCACGCCTCCCCAAATCATTTGGTACACTTTTGGGGGGAAGAAAAGACCTCCACAATGTCACCTTGATATGAAAATGGTGTCCTTTTACATGGAAAACAAAGTCAACCATCATGTTTTCCCTGAGCAGATCAGGAAATTTTGGTCTTTCTTTTTATCAAGGGAGAAAGATATCTTCAAGGAGATGTCTAAATCTTGGAATTCTTAATTAAGTTTTCATCTGTATGGTATCATGCTGGAGGCTGCGTAAAAAAAAGTGAACAGGGAGCCCTCTCCGTTTCTCAATGCTTAGAGTTTAAGCTGGATCAAATCAGCAGAGGCTAATCTATGGGCACACAGACGTCAAACAGCTGTGCAAACACTGGACCGATGCATAAATTAAATACAAAAGTAAATAAAGTATTTACATTATGTAAAAAAAAAAAAAAAAACAACGAGTGGGTTTAAATACCATTTAAATTATAATGACTATACATTTATATTAATATCATCCTAGTACAGGTTTAACTACTAAATCAAACCTGGAAAATCAAACGATTAAACAATAAAAACCAATTTAATTCAAATTACTATGAAATTGTAATGTCAGTGGTGAAATAGAATCAAATGTAGACAATGTGAGGAAATTTATTGACCATAAAAACATTGATACTAGTGATGTTTGTTTGCATTCAACTTTTCAGGTTTAAAATAGTTCTGTATAAGAAAAATTATAGCTAGTATCCTTCAAACCCATGTTTGGGAGATAAACCAGTATTATGAAAAAGAGTCCTTAGATTTTAGGATGAAGAAATGGTCTGATGATAACACTTATCTTTTAAAAGACACTGATGTGTCTACCCACCACCAGAGCCTCCCATCAAGCCTCTTAGATAGCCTCAACCACCAGAGGGCAGACAACAGAAGCAAGAAAAACTACAATCCTGCAGCCTGTGGACCAAAAACCACAGTTACAGAAAGATAGACAAGATGAAAAGGCAGAGGGCTATGTACCAGATGAAGGAACAAGAAAAAACCCCAGAAAAACAACTCAATGAAGTGGAGATAGGCAACCTTCCAGAAAAAGAATTCAGAATAATGATAGTGAAGATGATCCAGGACCTCGGAATAAGAATGGAGGCAAAGATTGAGAAGATGCAAGAAATGATTAACAAAGACCTAGAAGAATTAAAGAACAAACAAACAGAGATGACCAATACAATAACTGAAATGAAAACTACACTAGAAGGAATCAATAGCAGAATAACTGAGGCAGAAGAACGGATAAGTGACCTGGAAGACAGAATGGTGGAATTCACTGCTGCGGAACAGACTAAAGAAAAAAGAATGAAAAGAAATGAAGACAGCCTAAGAGACCTCTGGGACAACATTAAACGCAACAACATTCGCATTATAGGGGTCCCAGAAGGAGAAGAGAGAGAGAAAGGACCAGAGAAAATATTTGAAGAGATTATAGTCGAAAACTTCCCTAACATGGGAAAGGAAATAGCCACCCAAGTCCAGGAAGCGCAGAGAGTCCCATACAGAATAAACCCAAGGAGAAACACGCCGAGACACATAGTAATCAAAGTGGCAAAAATTAAAGACAAAGAAAAATTATTGAAAGCAGCAAGGGAAAAACGACAAATAACATACAAGGGAACTCCCATAAGGTTAACAGCTGATTTCTCAGCAGAAACTCTGCAAGCCAGAAGGGAGTGGCATGATATACTTAAAGTGATGAAAGGGAAGAACCTACAACCAAGATTACTCTACCCGGCAAGGATCTCATTTAGATTTGATGGAGAAATCAAAAGCTTTACAGACAAGCAAAAGCTAAGAGAATTCAGCACCACCAAACCAGCTCTACAACAAATGCTAAAGGAACTTCTCTAAGTGGGAAACACAAGAGAAGAAAAGGACCTACAAAAACAAACCCAAAACAATTAAGAAAATGGTCATAGGAACATACATATCGATAATTACCTTAAACGTGAATGGATTAAATGCCCCAACCAAAAGACATAGACTGGCTGAATGGATACAAAAACAAGACCCATATATATGCTGTCTACAAGAGACCCACTTTAGACCTAGGGACACATACAGACTGAAAGTGAGGGGATGGAAAAAGATATTCCATGCAAATGGAAATCAAAAGAAAGCTGGAGTAGCTATACTCATATCAGATAAAATAGACTTTAAAATAAAGAATGTTACAAGAGACAAGGAAGGACACTACATAATGATCCAGGGATCAATCCAAGAAGAAGATATAACAATTATAAATATATATGCACCCAACATAGGAGCACCTCAATACATAAGGCAACTGCTAACAGCTATAAAAGAGGAAATCGACAGTAACACAATAATAGTGGGGGACTTTAACACCTCACTTACACCAATGGACAGATCATCCAAAATGAAAATAAATAAGGAAACAGAAGCTTTAAATAACACAATAGACCAGATAGATTTAATTGATATATATAGGACATTCCATCCAAAAACAGCAGATTACACGTTCTTCTCAAGTGCGCACGGAACATTCTCCAGGACAGATCACATCTTGGGTCACAAATCAAGCCTCAGTAAATTTAAGAAAATTGAAATCATATCAAGCATCTTTTCTGACCACAACGCTATGAGATTAGAAATGAATTACAGGGAAAAGAACGTAAAAAAGACAAACACATGGAGGCTAAACAATACGTTACTAAATAACCAAGAGATCACTGAAGAAATCAAAGAGGAAATAAAAAAATACCTAGAGACAAATGACAATGAAAACACGACGACCCAAAACCTATGGGGTGCAGCAAAAGCGGTTCTAAGAGGGAAGTTTATAGCTATACAAGCCTACCTAAAGAAACAAGAAAAATCTCAAGTAAACAATCTAACCTTACACCTAAAGAAACTAGAGAAAGAAGAACAAACAAAACCCAAAGTTAGCAGAAGGAAAGAAATCATAAAGATCAGAGCAGAAATAAATGAAATAGAAACAAAGAAAACAATAGCAAAGATCAATAAAACTAAAAGTTGGTTCTTTGAGAAGATAAACAAAATTGATAAGCCATTAGCCAGACTCATCAAGAAAAAGAGGGAGAGGACTCAAATCAATAAAATCAGAAATGAAAAAGGAGAAGTTACAACAGACACCGCAGAAATACAAAGCATCCTAAGAGACTACTACAAGCAACTCTATGCCAATAAAATGGACAACCTGGAAGAAATGGACAAATTCTTAGAAAGGTATAACCTTCCAAGACTGAATCAGGAAGAAATAGAAAATATGAATAGACCAATCACAAGTAATGAAATTGAAATTGTGATTAAAAATCTTCCAACAAACAAAAGTCCAGGACCAGATGGCTTCACAGGTGAATTCTATCAAACATTTAGAGAAGAGCTAACACCCATCCTTCTCAAACTCTTCCAAAAAATTGCAGAGGAAGGAACACTCCCAAACTCATTCTATGAGGCCACCATCACCCTGATACCAAAACCAGACAAAGACACTACAAAAAAAGAAAATTACAGACCAATATCACTGATGAATATAGATGCAAAAATCCTCAACAAAATACTAGCAAACAGAATCCAACAACACATTAAAAGGATCATACACCACGATCAAGTGGGATTTATCCCAGGGATGCAAGGATTCTTCAATATACGCAAATCAATCAATGTGATACACCATATTAACAAATTGAAGAATAAAAACCATATGATCATCTCAATAGATGCAGAAAAAGCTTTTGACAAAATTCAACACCCATTTATGATAAAAACTCTCCAGAAAGTGGGCATAGAGGGAACCTACCTCAACATAATAAAGGCCATATATGACAAACCCACAGCAAACATCATTCTCAATGGTGAAAAACTGAAAGCATTTCCTCTAAGATCAGGAACGAGACAAGGATGTCCACTCTCACCACTATTATTCAACATAGTTCTGGAAGTCCTAGCCACGGCAATCAGAGAAGAAAAAGAAATAAAAGGAATACAAATTGGAAAAGAAGAAGTAAAACTGTCACTGTTTGCAGATGACATGATACTATACATAGAGAATCCTAAAACTGCCACCAGAAAACCGCTAGAGCTAATTAATGAATATGGTAAAGTTGCAGGATACAAAATTAATGCACAGAAATCTCTTGCATTCCTATACACTAATGATGAAAAATCTGAAAGAGAAATTATGGAAACACTCCCATTTACCATTGCAACAAAAAGAATAAAATACCTAGGAATAAACCTACCTAGGGAGACAAAAGACCTGTATGCAGAAAACTATAAGACACTGATGAAAGAAATTAAAGATGATACCAACAGATGGAGAGATATACCATGTTCTTGGATTGGAAGAATCAACATTGTGAAAATGAGTATACTACCCAAAGCAATCTACAGATTCAATGCAATCCCTATCAAATTACCAATGGCATTTTTTACGGAGCTAGAACAAATCATCTTAAAATTTGTATGGAGACACAAAAGACCCCGAATAGCCAAAGCAGTCTTGAGGCAAAAAAATGGAGCTGGAGGAATCAGACTCCCTGACTTCAGACTCTACTACAAAGCTACAGTAATCAAGACAATATGGTACTGGCACAAAAACAGAAACATAGATCAATGGAACAAGATAGAAAGCCCAGAGATTAACCCACGCACCTATGGTCAACTAATCTATGACAAAGGAGGCAAAGATATACAATGGAGAAAAGACAGTCTCTTCAATAAGTGGTGCTGGGAAAACTGGACAGCTACATGTAAAAGAATGAAATTAGAATACTCCCTAACACCATACACAAAAATAAACTCAAAATGGATTAGAGACCTAAATATAAGACTGGACACTATAAAACTCTTAGAGGAAAACATAGGAAGAACACTCTTTGACATAAATCACAGCAAGATCTTTTTGGATCCACCTCCTAGAGTAATGGAAATAAAAACAAAAATAAACAAGTGGGACCTAATGAAACTTCAAAGCTTTTGCACAGCAAAGGAAACCATAAACAAGACGAAAAGACAACCCTCAGAATGGGAGAAAATATTTGCAAATGAATCAACGGACAAAGGATTAATCTCCAAAATATATAAACAGCTCATTCAGCTCAATATCAAAGAAACAAACACCCCAATCCAAAAATGGGCAGAAGACCTAAATAGACATTTCTCCAAAGAAGACATACAGACGGCCACGAAGCACATGAAAAGATGCTCAACATCACTAATTATTAGAGAAATGCAAATCAAAACTACAATGAGGTATCACCTCACTCCTGTTAGAATGGGCATCATCAGAAAATCTACAAACAACAAATGCTGGAGAGGGTGTGGAGAAAAGGGAACCCTCTTGCACTGTTGGTGGGAATGTAAATTGATACAGCCACTATGGAGAACAATATGGAGGTTCCTTAAAAAACTAAAAATAGAATTACCATATGACCCAGCAATCCCACTACTGGGCATATACCCAGAGAAAACCGTAATTCAAAAAGACACATGCACCCGAATGTTCATTGCAGCACTATTTACAATAGCCAGGTCATGGAAGCAACCTAAATGCCCATCAGCAGACGAATGGATAAAGAAGATGTGGTACATATATACAATGGAATATTACTCAGCCATAAAAAGGAATGAAACTGAGTCATTTGTTGAGACGTGGATGGATCTAGAGACAGTCATACAGAGTGAAGTAAGTCAGAAAGAGAAAAACAAATATCGTATATTAATGCATGTATGTGGAACCTAGAAAAATGGTACAGATGAGCCAGTTTGCAGGGCAGAAGTTGAGACACAGATGTAGAGAATGGACATATGGACACCAAGGGGGGAAAACTGCGGTGAGGTGGGGATGGTGGTGTGCTGAATTGGGCGATTGGGATTGACATGTATACACTGATGTGTATAAAATTGATGCCTAATAAGAACCTGCAGTATAAAAAAACAAACAAAACAACTAATACTAAACTTTTATTGGGTTATTTGTACGGAAATATGTTAATATAAATGTTTCAGACATTACATGAAATTTCTAAAAATCTTATATTTGTATTTGTATGAAAATATGTATGGAAATATGTTAATATAAATGTTTCAGACATTACATGAAATTTCTAAAAATCTTATATTTGTATTTGTATGGAAATATGTATGGAAATATGTTAATATAAATGTTTCAGACATTAAAAAAATAAAAAAAGACACTGATGTATGAAGAATCACTATTTCAGGAAAATATTAGTGAAGTGCTGATAATAAGTGTAAAAAGGTCTACCTCTAAACATAAAATTTGTCATTTTTATTTAAATCACTGGGAATGTCTCCCTATTTATTATCACTGCATTTACTAAAATGCACTGTTTATTTTCATCAATGTAACATATTTGGTTTACAACAGAAACTCCTTTATTTCTAACTCTGTTCGTTCCTTAAGTAGTTTAGGTTCTTAGGGAAGACCCTCAGGAGGGTCTTGCCCACATCACAAAACCATTATTCCATTCAGTATGCTTAACAAGACACACGGCTAGAATCAGTGATGCACAAAGTCAGTGTTGAGATCTGTTAGGGAAACCAGCTTAGCAACTTTCCCCATGATCCATGTATCCAGACAGCACTATCTACGTAGCAAATATTTGCTGTACCTTACTGATATTTACAGTAATAAGCATTGGATTCTCTGGTTCCATTTTGTTTTCTGGAGTATATATAAATTAGATAAATCAACATTAAACTGACACGTGGCCAGCCATGAATGAAAAGAACAAAATTAGAGGCAGTAACACTCTGTAACAACTTAAAAATCACCTTCCAATGTAGCAGTGATTTTCCTGGTTTGTATTTTCAAGTCCTCTTTCTACTCCTGTTTTAAGCTATTTTCTTTAGGACTTCATTATGTTCCTTGGGAGACTATTTCACACTCTATTAGTTACAGTCAATTTCATCGCATTACTAGAAGTACAAACACCCACAGTTCTTTGCACCTCTTGAAAGCACATTTCTTCCTTCTTGGTATTTAATAACCTGTAGCCTGGAACGTGAATTAAGGGATAATTTTACCCCTTCTGGCAATATGGTTTTAAGTGGGGAAAATCTTATTTCCCAATTTCAAATTCTATATTATTTGAAGATAAGTTGCATATCTGTTTTGTATCAGAAAGATTGCCTCAAATTTAGAAATAAGGTGAATAATTTGGGATATTCATCCTTTCAATATCATACTTTGGCAAAAGCTACCAAAGGATTGTCTAAGAGAATGTGCTTACTTCATTTCATTACTTATTACTAATTAAAGGCCCCAGATTTAATGAAGTTACTTGTTAATTTTTAGGTTTTGTTTGATAAAGGATAGTAATTTCTGTCTGCTAGAACAGATAACTCCAAAGATTTGTGATCTATTGGACATTAAAAAGTATTATATCCAACTCAGCAATCTTATCCTAGAGTCCTTTTTTTTGACATGATTATTCATTCTTCTGTTTTGTTTTGAACTTCTTATTTTATATTGGAGTATAGGTGATTAACAATGTTATGTTACACATATATATGAAATCTAAGAAAAAAAAAAAAGGTTCTGAAGAACCTAGGGGCAGGACAGGAATAAAGATACAGACATAGAGAATGGACTTGAGGACACGGGGAGGGGGAAGGGTAAGCTGGGACGAAGTGAGAGAGTGGCATGGACATATATACACTACTAAGTGTAAAACAGATAGCTAGTGGGAAGCAGCCACATAGCACAGGGAGAGCAGCTGGGTGCTTTGTGTCCCCCTAGAGGGGTGGGATAGGGAGGGTGGGAGGGAGACACAAGAGGGAAGAGATATGGGGATATATGTATATGTATAGTTGATGCACTTTGTTATAAAGCAGAAACTAACACAACATTGTAAAGCAATTATACTCCAATAAAGATGTTTAAAAAAACCCAAAAAACAATGTTATGTTAGTTTCAGGTGTACAGCAAAATGATTCAGTTACACATATACATGCATCTATTCTTTTTCAAATTCTTTTCCCATTTACACTGTTACATAATATTGAGCAGAGTTCCCTGTGCTATACAGTAGGTCCTGTCTTTTTGATAAATTTCCTACAAATATCTTAACTTCTTAAGTGCTCTTTGAACCAGTCATAACACCTTACTAGTCCCTTCAGAAACTGAGTTAAATAAAATCTTCGACATACGTTTATTTTATATTTGCCTGAGAGTCATGATTTCACTTTTTTAAAGTTATGCTTTAATCTACGCAATGATCAAAATCCTTCCAAGTAATAAGAGTAATAAGCTAAAGACCCAGAACCCATCCAGATTCTTGCTAAGAAATTCAAACACTGGGCTAAGACTTTATTAATAGTATTACAACAGGAAGAGCCTGATTGAATTTGTCTGTAATGTACATCTTACTCTTCCTTAGTCATTGTCCTTCAAGTAGTTTACAGTTTGACAACATGTCAGATCAATGACTAAAAAAAAAAAAACTATTATTTCAGGAAAGTGGTAAAATGTAACATCATTCAATGCATTTACATTCCTAAGACCTCATCAAAAACCATTTCCACAATAATTTATGTATATTTTATTTCAATGTGTATCACATACCAATACTGACTTACTTGTTCGTTAATAAAATCTCCACATGGAATATTCAAGAATTTGTCAAATCCATATCCTCAGATAGACAGACATTTACAAGTATACATATCTAGATAGTTTTCACTTTTTAAATTAAGAATAGTACATTGCTCCCCACTTCTACAAAAGATGTGATTGTTATATACTAGCTTCATTGTGTGTCATTGCATTTGCCTGTTCAAAAACATCACTTTTTGTGGCAAAGAACACAGAAAGTGAAGAAAAATATAAAGTACGCGTTAGCAGGTAGAGTGAGCTAAAGGGTGAAATTTAAAGCAGCAAAAAGTGGGACTACACAAACAATACTGAGTTAATAATTACTTCTGATACTTGCCACAAAATAGCAAATATAAAATTGTACTCAGGCTTAGAAGTAAATGAGAAGTGTTGAAAGAAATTTAAAAGTATCACTTACCCTGGATTCATCAAAGTAAAATCAGAAATCTCTATCCATATCATGGGGAATGTATACCAATATATCTTACTTTGCCTAGAAATAGTTGCTTTAGGTATTCAAATTTATCTGTATATTAATTGATGACAAATATTGTCTTTAGGCTCCCTCAATAAACTTTGTGCATTTGGATCGTTTATTTGAGATGGAGAATTAAAGAAAGATCATTTATTTGATTTTTGCCTGGGTGCTGCTTCACAGAAATCATTTCCAGATGCCTGGAGATATAAAATACACTAAAGAATATTATCTTAATTCCATTTCAGAGATAGATGGATCAGAAGTAAATAAAAGCCATTTCCTTCAGCCACTTTCCCAATACCAACTTAGCCATCTCTGCAAGAATGAGCCTCATAATTAATAAAGCTTTTAGAAATAAGGCTACAAATAGGCTCTCAACTCCCTTTCACATCTCCAAGTATATTGGATTCCTGTGACTAAAAACACTAGCAAGCTGGTTTAATTGCATTCTATGATCTCAATTATCTCATGCAGATGATTTAGTATAGAAATGGTGAAATTCTTCTTCAAGCAACATAAATGCATTTAAACAAAAATTTTCCTAAGGACACTTGAAAATCTCCTTTCTTCTGTGTGCTACAAATAGATGCCAAGAATTGGATGACAGTAATAAATATTAGCAACAGGGTTAATTTTATATAAGGTGTGTTTATAAAGAAAGGTACAGAGAAATCAAGGTTTGAGCTGAAAGTTGTATAAAATAAGAGACGGTATTAAGCCTAAGAGTTTATGAGCAGTCTAGGAAAATAGTACCCAAGTCCTCTTTTCTTGATAAGCCTTATTTTTTAATAACTTTTAAAAATAAAAGTAGCATATACACAGAATCATATTCAGATCATATGTGCAGACTTCAAAGAGTTATCACAAAATATACAAATGTGATTACCACCAAAGTCAAGAAAAATACCATCAATACCACACCAGAAGTTCTCCTCATACCACTTTACAATTGCTACCCTTCCTTCCTCCCCAAAGATAACCATGACCCTGAATTCTAAAAGTCTTGATTAATTTTTTTGTTCCTGAACTTCAGATAAATTGAAACATAAAATATGTATTTTTTGGCTAGTTTCTTTCACTCAACATAGGTTTGTGGAATTCACCTATGCTTATTACTTTAACAGTAACTCTGGTTTCTCTTCAGAACGCATAAATTTTTCGCCTTTTACTTTAACAGTAATTATTTCATATTTATTTATATATAGTATCTTAAGATGTGAATATACCACACTTTATCCATTTTACTATTAATGGACATTTGGGATATTTTTACTTTGGGGCTATAAAAAACAATACTGCTCTGAATAGCTTTGTACATGCCCTTTGATGCACATATACACACATTTCTATTGAGAACACACTCAGGAATGGAATTCTTAGGTTATAGTGTATACATATGTTACCTTTAGAAGACACTGCTAAAGTATTTTTCCAAAATGATTTAATAATTTATAGTCCCATCAGAAACAGGATTGCTCCATATCATTGTAAGATCTTGGTATTAGCATTATTTTAATATTTAGCCATTATTACAATGTGTAGGATATTATATTGAGGTTGCATTCCCCTGATGAAAAATGAGGTTGAGCATCTTCTAGGATTTTTATTGGACACCTGGATATCTTCTTTTGTGAAGAGCTTACTCAATCCTCTCATAAATTTTTCTTTTGGATTATCTGCCTCATTTTTATTTGTAGAAGATTTTTGTATACATTGGATAAAAAAACTTTTGACCATTATTTATGTTGAAAATATATTCACCTGTTCAATGGCTTCACTTTTCACTCTCTTAATAGTGTCTTTTGATAAACAGAATTTCTTAATTTTAATGAAACATTACTAATAGTTTTTTTAGTGATGTTTATATCCTATTTTATAATATTAAAAATCTCTATTGTTATCTTCAAGGATAATAGGATAATTTTACCATTCATATTTAGACATATAATCCAACTGGAACTGAATTTTGTCTATTGTGTCAAATAGTGATTGAGAATTTCCCCCCTTTTTTTGTATATATGGCTGGCCCAGCACTATTCACTTAGATAAACCACCCTTTCCTCACTGTTGTAGTTACATCTTTATCATAAAGCAAGAGTCATTGTACCTGTGTCTATCTACCCCTCAACTCTATTCTATTAGACTATTTGTCTCTCATTGTGCCAATTTAGCATTTAGCTTGAAAATAAATATTGAAATCCAAATCTGTTCTATTTTAGGATGATTCTAGCTATTCTTTTAAAATTTTAATATAAATTTAGTCAATGTGTAGATCTTCATAAGCACACCTGGTAGAATTTTGTTTGATATCACACTAAACCTGTATGTTTTTCCACCAAAACAGATGACTACATCTGAATTTACTGAAAAAAAGAGCCAGAAAGTTTAAAGGAGTATATATTGCTATTCCAATACCTTATTCAAAGGACAAGTTCCAATGACAGGTAGTAACTGTCAAAAAGAGATATCACCTCAGACCCTCTGGTTCCCTTACTCTCTGGTAAAAAAATAAATATTCATATCCATCACCTTGATCTGTTCCCCATCCTTCCTCAGTGAACAATGCAACTTTGATGTAGTCCAAAGAGCACCATCAGATGCACGAGATCCCCAAATCTGTCATTCTGAGGTGTATAACTTAGCAATGCATTGACTCTCACTGGATTTCATTTCTCTCAACAATAATATGAACAAGGTCAATTCCGTACTTCCTAAGACCATTTACTTCTGTAAAAAAATTACACTCTTTTAAAAGGATTTTTTGTTTTAAAGATTTTGTGTTTAGAAGTTGCTGAATAGGTAGTTCCACTTCTCCTTAGGATACAGAAACACGCAAAGGAACAATGCTCGCATCCTAATAAAAATAAAAGGTGGATGAGCTACAACATACGGGCATTCAGGAGGCAAGCGAGGCCGGCTGGGGAACAGGCTCAAGTCACGGAAACAACAAAACACCAAAACAATGTATCAGTGGGTGGTGATTGGAGATACAGTGCCATCATTTAGCCTTTTGCCTCTTCATAGCTTTTTAACTTACTAACTAGAAACCACATACAATCAATCTCAACTGAAGACATCCACATCTGAAAAACAAGCATAAAAGGTGGCAGTCTCCTTGAGGTATATGGAAACACATATGTTTAGAAAAAGTCTAACAAGTATTTGAGGAAAAGAAATTAATACCCAAATGTGTTTTTAATAAATGTGTTTAGGGACTTCCCTGGTGGTGCAGGGGTTAAGAATCCGCCTGCCAATGCAGGGGATACGGGTTCGAGCCCCGGTCCGGGAAGATCCCATATGCCGCAGAGCAACGAAGCCCATGTTCCACAACTGCTGAGCCTGTGCTCTAGAGCCCGCGAGCCACAACTACTGAAGCCCACGTGCCATAACTACTGAAGCCCACATGCCTAGAGCCCGTGCTCCGCAACAAGAGAAGCCACCGCAATGAGAAGCCTGCACACCACAGCGAAGAGTAGCCCCCACTCAACGCAATTAGAGAAAGCCCGCACGCAGCAACAAAGACGCAACGCAGCCAAAAATAAATAAATTAATAAATTAAAAAACAAAACAAAACTAAAAAGAAATGTGTTTAAATACATATTAAGTAACTGAAGGATATGTACAAAATTGGAACTAAATGTTTTTAGAAATGTATAAGTCATTTATTTCTGTGACTGAGAGTGATCTTATATTTCAGAGGGCATCATTTTGACAAGACTATATGAAAACATTGATACAAACATTTTAAAAATCGCATGGAGAGTACTTGTTCACTGAAATTATTGATCACATTTATTGTGGCTTTAATGTTATTTTTGTAAAACTGTATTGGTTACGATCTCTGAGACTATTCATAAGGCCTTGATGAAGTGCATCCTCAGTATGCTGTAATAACTGTTTGAAGCTTCTGTCAAATACGACTGTGCTTATCAAATCATGCATCACCAATGTTATGATCTGCAATAATAAAGTTATGCTATGGCAATTTTTTTTGGAACATTGCAGCATATGGTGCCAGATGCCAAGGGCATACTAATTAATGAGAAAATCAGCACAAAGATACTAGATCAGGGTAATGCATCTGCAGCCGAGGCTTAAGGTATAACTCAGAAAGCAATCTGAAATTTTAAGGTTAGTATTACACAAAACTTAATACCCTAATATCAATATACAAACAAAATACTCATGGTCATTGGAACAATGAGAATATAGAAAGTGTGCTATTGACCTAATTATTCTATCTTTTCCTTTCAGATGGAATTATGCTGAGAAAAGCAGTACCTAACATACTTTGATCAAACATCTTCACTAAAAATATCTTTTACATTCCACTGGATACTCTCAAGAATAAGAACATGTTTCAGCATGGAATCATCAATAGGTCAAACAGGCACTAGTCCAATCTTTTTGCCTCAGACCTCCTAAGTGAGAAACAGAAACTGGGTTGAACAGCCAAAAGGCCTCCCAACTGAAGGTCTTCCCACCTCTATCAAGCAGTTTCAATGACTAACCTATTTACAGTTACACAGTTCAAATTTTTATAATAAAAACGCTACCACTTTACACTGCTGTAGGCTTTAAAGTTTTACAAATTACTGTGCAACATATAAGTTAAAGGCCTGAGTTCTGGAGACAGACTGGACAAATTCCCAAGGACAAACTCCAGCTCCAGGACTTGTGATCTTTGTGATCTTGGGAATGTTGCCTGAACTCTGTTAGTCACAGCTTTTTCCCCTTGCAGTGGAAATTGTTGCAGTATCCACTTCAAAGGGCTGTTGAGAAAATTGAGATACTCCATGTAAAGTAGTTATAACAATGCCTGGCACATTAAAAAATTCAATAAATGTAATAAATTATTCAAATTATTCTCCCTGCAGCTCAGTGTTGTAGTTACCACGTTCACAATGATTACTGATGAAGAAACGAACAACAAAGGATTTAAATGGCTTTCCAAAGGTTATGGAGGTGGTAAGTTGCAGAGTTGGAACTTGAATCCAGGACCCAGAGCTCCATCTAGAGTTTCTCACTGCTCTCCCACTATTTGATATAGAGATGGATAAAAATGACTTGGGTTTATTTGATGGACTGTGTCAATACAAAGGACTATTCTTTGCTTAGTGATTATTTTCAGTGTTAATTTGACTCTATATAAGCATAACTAACCCATAATGTTAAGGATAAACACCTCAGAATTCTTTCTGATTTGTCCCCAAATTGTAAACTCAGATGTGCATCTGACAAGCTGCATTGCTGATAACAGCTGTTGAAAAATTACTGCATGAAAGCTGAGGAAAGGCAGCTTCAGCTCCATGCCCTTCCTTGTGGTAAATGTTCAAGTCATGACACAATACTTTAGGAAACTTAAATAAACAAGTTTGGAGTAAATAAACTGTGTTACAAAATGCAAACCATTCAGAATAAAACTAAACACTACAACATGCACTTTAACCTATAATTCTTTAGCTTTATAGGCCAGTTGTTTGCAACTGAAAAACACAAAACTTTTCCCACTTTGCAAACTGGGAACAAAAAACAAGCTGCAAGAAAACATGTCTATCTATATTAGTTCTTAAGGAGGACCCCCTCCCTTGAACCCTTGCAGGTAGCCTTGAACCCTGCTGACTTGCCCAGCTGTCAACCTCAGCTCTCATTTTGTATACTCTTTCTATTTCCTTTCAAAGATTTTAAACCTGTAATTCCAGGAAAATAAAAGACATTTCCATGGGAATGCTTAAATCACCAATGTTGCCCACCAGAGAACAAAAGAAGTTCTCAGAAGATTGCTTGCTGAGGCAGGCTCAGAAGGATTATCCTGAGAACTGCCATGCACATTGAAAGAACGAAGCCTAAGCGACCTACATCAAATGGGATATTAAAATATGTTTAACATACAAATCCAAATGCATGACCACTAATAGAAATAGAACCATGTCATCCTTGTTAAAAACATGAAAATCATTAGCAGATTTCATTGACTCCTCAATGATCTTATAAAAACAGTTTGAACCTAAAGAACCAAATCTAATTTTGAACAGGCATTACCACTGATAAAATTGACTCTTTTCTGAATGTATACTTATTATTTAAAGTGCACAGAAATTTTTTTTCTTTTGCTACCTCCCTCCTCTATGTTTTATTTTCTCTCTCACACTTTGTGTAAAGTCTAATAGATTATTTTATAAAATTTCTTAAATGCCAACAAATCCATAAGCTGGCCAGTCTGATTTAATGAAAAAAAATTATGTATTTTCAGAGTGCAGTTTTATTATTTTTTCAGTATAAAAACCTATTTAACTTCAAACTACAACAACAATAACAAAATCTACACATGCAAAAGTCTTTCTGAATGCTCTGTGAGGAGAGGTATTTAGGAACATCTGGCTGCAATTCTGGTCTCTTTGACTAAAAGGAAATAACAAGAGATTTGTAACCATGAGCCAAACTCATGTTGCTTCCATCCAGTCCCCAAGATACAATATATGTTTAGTGAAATTGCATAGTTACTTTTGATGCCATCACCTTAAAAAATGTATTAGCTTTTCTTTCAGTCTTTAGGGGTTACACAATGTTTCTTATATTTCTGGACGGCAAATAACATCACTATCCATACCATTATGATTAAAGAAACTCTCATCACATAGTTTTACTCATTTTTTTCCTATATTAGAGACTCCTGATATTTTTATGTTTCTACATAGCAGTCCTCAAAATGAGAAATTTGGATAGGTTCTGAGAACAGTCCTAGAAATGCTGGTTGCCACTAAATTTATGATAAAGTTAAGATTTAAAGAACTAAAAGTAATCATTCTGAGAAATATATAATTGATTTAGAATATCTTTAAATATACGGTGGGTATATTAGCCAAAAATTACATCCAACTGATAGTAAAAGAGACCTCTCAATATAGTGGTGTAAACACGATGGTGTTTATTTTTCTTTTGCAAAAAATAATTCTCCATCCTTTGTAGTTGGCTTCTATCTTCAAGTTTACCTCGTAGTTACAAGATGGTTTTTGGATCTCCAACCATCACATCCACAGCCCAAGCAGGAGGAGGAACAAAGCGAGCTTTCTTAGATGACCCATGACACTTTTTTCCCAGCTTTCTTCAGATATAACCAACATACAACAATGCATTAATTTTAGGTGTACAACATAGTGATTTGATATATATATATACATTGTGAAATGATTAGCACAATGTTTAGCAAGCATTATCTATCACCTCACATAGTTACAATTTTATCGTTCTTGTGTTAAGACCTTTTAAGACTTACTCTCTTTAGTAACTTTGAAATATACAGTACGATATTAACTACAGTCACCAAGCTGTACACTGTATCACTAAAACTTATTTATCTTATAACTGTAAATCATCGGTCTTTTACTTATATCTCATGCAGACCCTACTTATAAAAGAGAAACTGAGAGTTGCATTTGTTATTTACTGGGTACACTGCCATCCCCAAAAATACAGAGGTTCTATTACTGAGGAAGGAGAGAATGGATGGTTAGCAGGCAACTAGCAGCCTCTTTCACAGCCTCTTACTAAACAGTCACCAGCTGTTATAGAGCTTCCTTGTGAACAAGATAAGTGGATAATCAGAAGCATTAGATATTTCATTTATTTTAAGAGAATGTGTAGGATTTTCTTTCTGGAGGCCTTAAAATTAGGAAAACTTTTAGTAGATATGAAATTTATTTAATTAAATTTATTTCTTCAGACATTTAGCACAGTGTTAATTGAATATATTACACATACAAAGTAATTAATTCTCTACTTGGTAAGATAGTAAATAGCATATTATAGGGCAGAATGGAACAAGACTAAATAGCAATAAGCAATTATCTTTGATGGATCAAAGAAGAATGGATGTTCTGCCCGAGGGAGTTAAAAAGAAGTTTCACAATGAAAATGGACTTGGAGCTGGGTATTTATACATAAATTTAATAAACATCTTTGCAGTATATCTTCTTGGATGAGAAGTTGACCCATTAGATGATTTTAGTCTATTCTGAATGTCTCTTTTAACTCCTGATCATTCCTCAATCTAATGTGATTAGCTCTCCACTCCCACCAATCTACTCACTCACAGTGATCTCACTAGTTCAGTTCATTTCAACATACATTTATTGAGACTCTTGAGGATCATCTAAATAAAAGTCCAATGGATATTTCTATTTATATATATTCTCTCTCTTCAACATATGGTACTATTAATTATCCTGCATTTTTCTTTCATTCTATAATTATTTATTGAATGTCTGAAAATTGTTGGGTCTCAGTAATGAGAACCCACTGCACTCCCCAAACCATCCACTTTCTTATCCAAAAACAAATAACCAAATATAGCATTTCTATCATCTTGAATTTTTACAACTATCCTTTTCGAATCATAGGGAAACCATTTCTTCATTTGGCTTCCGTTGTCTTGTAATGGCTAGTCAATGAGATTGACTGAGTAAATGCTTAGATAATGCTTATAACTCAAGGTTCAATAAAGAAGAAAAGCTATTAAGTCAGAACAAACAGAGTTTTTTACTAAAGTGACGAAGAGATTGTTTCAAAAAGAAAGGGATGCTCAGAATTGACTAGGTTGATTACTGCAAATAAGTAATTAAGTTTGGCATCTGTGATAACTTTTGTGATCTTTGAAACAGCAGCATGAGTAAAGACAAATATTTTAAAAATTGAGATCCGATCTCTATCTATGATAAACTAAAGAACTATGAAATGCAAAATACGCTAGTGCTTAGAAGTCAAGGTAATGCAGTGAATAAAGTCAAGTATCTGTTGGACAGTTCACTTATATAGCAATATATAATAATGTAATCCATTACCAGCCACCATGTTGCTTTGATGGTTCTCAGTGATTCACAGACTAAAATTCATGCCTGATTTGGGGAAAGAGTAACACTGTGTTTTTCTTTTTTTATAACTTTACTGTTGGACATTTCAAGCACATCCAAAAGATGTGCTTGAAATTACTAATGATAATCAATTAACAAAAGGAAGGATAACAATCACATGAACATCTCGATATAGAAAAAGCATTTGACAAAATTCAACATCCATTCATAAGGAAAACTCTTAGCAAAGTTGGTATACAGGGAACATATCTCAGCATAATAAAGTTCATTTATGGCAAACCCTAAGCTAACATCATACTCAATGATGAAAAGCTGAAAGCTTTTCCTCTAAAACCAGGAAAAGACAAAGATGCCCACTTTTACCACTTTTATTTAACATAGTATTTGAAGTCCTAGTAGCAGCAATCAGACAAGAAAAAGAAATAAAAGGCATCCAAATTGGAAGGAAACAAGTAAAACTGTCACTATTTGCAGATGACATGATACTGCATGTAGAAAACCATAAAGGCTCCACCAAAAAACTATTAGAACTAATAAATGAATTCAATAAAGTTGCAGGATACAAGATTAATATATGAAAATCTGTTGCTTTTCTATACACTAATAATGAACTATTAGAAAAAGAAAGCAAAAAACCAATCTTGTTTAAAATCACATCAAAAAAGAATAAAATACCTGGGAACAAATTTAACCAAGGAGGTGAAAGACCTACACTCTGAAAACTATAAAACACTTCAAAGAAACTGAAGGTGACTCAATATTTTTAATTGAATTTTAAGTTTTAGGATTAGTTTTATCCTATTGCTTGGGTTCATATAGTAATTCATATGGGTAAAATATGGGTTCACATATACATATGCTTTTGTTCTTCTGATCTTCTTTATCCATCACTTATACTCATTAATACCTTTTTCCCAATTATTTTAAAATGTTTTCATATTCCATTTTGTATCTATCCTAAGGCATTGTCTAAGGTATTTATGTATTCTTTTTTGAATTATAGTTTGACCTCATTTCCAAAATGATTTTATGTACTATTTTTAATTCTTTCATGAGTTATTTCAAATTACTTTAGAAATCTTCCTTTTCTCCAAACATTTCTTTTATCTCATCTGTTTATCTAAATTTGATTGATTTATTTATTCTTTTATAGATTTCACTGTCTTAAATTATTTTCACTCATATTAAAAGACTACTTGTGTTATTATTTGTACAAATCTTTATTCTGATCATTGTTATCTTTCAAATTTTTAGGTGTGATTTTACTGTGATCCTTTTACATTGCTTATATTTTAGCAAGATAGGTTCCCTACACTAATAATAGAGGAAGCTGGGACAGAATAGTTTTCCAATATCTATGATTTAGGACTCTGCTATTGGCACAGTAAGAGATTAGAAAATATGATCTTGAGTATTCTGGGGATCTGCCTCCTTTGTTCTCTTGCCCCATTTTTTCTTTCCTTTGTTCCTATCCTTCTCAGGTCAGATTACAGTCTCAGCAGTATTTTCACATTATAGGTCTTGGTACTGGGAAAGAGCATCAGTTGGTTAGTTTGAAAGTTCATTTGTCCAGTGTGACCCATAATAACTAACCTTTCAGTTGTCCTTCTATTGTATGTATTTGTTCCTGAATGGAAACCTTGTTTAGGCTACATTCCTGAATTTGGCCCACTGAACTTCCCACGCTAACTGGGATTCTGGCCTGCATTTCATGTTGTTGATTAGGTGCATAGGTTTTCCAGCTATAAAGGTCATCAGCAGTCACTTTCATTTCCTCTGCTTCCTCCCATACAGCTACTAATACCAAATGTGACTTACTGCTCTTGGTGTTGGCTGACATATTTATATTTTGGATTCTTGGGATTGTAGCATAATTTTTGTGGATATTGAATACGTGTTTTTAAATTTTTGTTAGCCTAGTCCTGTGTTGTTTTTTTTTTTTTTTTAATTTGAGGGGGTGGGTGTCAAATATACACCACTGCTGATATAACTTATTCAAAATGCTCTGTTTTTTCTTTTGTCTGTATATCTGTATATATTTTAATGCTGTCACGTCAACAGGCCCATCTCATTTTTTACTCTTTTTTAACATCCTTCATAATTTTCTTCTCATCAACGCCTGAGTTTATGTTAATGTTATTAGTATTGGAGAAAGGTAAACAGGAATAAATAGGTAAGTCATCACTTTGATATCTATATGCACATCTTAACCATTTATTCCACAGCATATATCATGCATCAGAAGAAAAAGTATACAAATGTATTCCCCCCTTAAAGATAGAAAATATGGCACCACAGGGAAATGCTGTTTTTACTCAACATCTAAGAGCACGTCAGTTAAACTATTAAGGATACACCTGTGTCTTCTGATCTCCACTGTCCCTTATCGCTTTTGTCAATCAACTGGCGGGCAGGACAATTTATGATTTTGTTAAAACAAACTGCACTCTTAAAATGTCCATTATAATACAGGATACATTTTAAAATACAGTATATGCTCACATTTCATTTTGTGTTAAAATTTCACCTGAAGGAGCCAGTCACAAAACATTAAATATTTCATTATACTACTAAAAATAACACAGTTGCTACTAATAATCTCCCTAACATTTCACAATGCAATGTTATGTTCATAGTCTCCAAAGCCAGGTGACAGAGAAGCAAATTCTTTGATTTAAAAAGCATGGGAAACAAATTCCATTAAACATGGTTCATAAGCAGATGTGACATTTCCATTGTGGGAGATATTTTCTTGATTTACAGAATCATCATGAATGAGGGTCACAAAAACACTTATTTTTACAGACACCCCTGCAGGAAAGGTTAAGGCTTATTTAAAACAGTTCAGAATGCCCTTAGTGTGAGGAAAGGAAAACATGTTTCACACAGTAATACCTTTGTCATCTCTCTCAACTGTGTTTCTCCCCTGCTCATTATTTATGTTTTGTATGTTCTGCAAGCTGACCTCATCTCATTTACTATTACTCACTCTTTACAGGCAGTGGGACATCTCTGAGGCGCTGAGGTTTGTCATCTAATCAGGTCAACAAGTATGATGTTAGTGGGTTTTACTTAC
Source organism: Eschrichtius robustus (assembly GCF_028021215.1). Classification (NCBI taxonomy): domain Eukaryota; kingdom Metazoa; phylum Chordata; class Mammalia; order Artiodactyla; family Eschrichtiidae; genus Eschrichtius; species Eschrichtius robustus. Next base: position 103,748,793 of record NC_090831.1, on the reverse strand, counting down.
ATTATTAAAACAAATGACTGGGAAATCTATTACACTTAGGGCTCAAACTATGAGCAAGTTTTTGTCAGTACCCTAGCTATAGTTCATCTAGATCAGATGAGAAGAAAACACATCTGAGATTTTATAGCACAAACTATTTTGGTGTTTCTCTTTGTGATTTCCCATATTGGTTTAGAAAATAAGATGATTAGATGTTTCCAATCATCTCTAATGGGAACAGAATGAAGTCTCTATGAATTTTCATAAAATATATGAATAGAAATACTTCAATGGTCCCTTTAAGTATTGCCCTGCAATTCGTTAGTCAGTATCAGCCTTAAACAAGAAGTACAATGAAAACATGATTACCATATTTAATAATAACCCACCAACACAGCTAGATCTGAATTAAAAATCAAAGTTAGAATTTATGAGTTAGATAACATCCTTTGATTTATATACTTTCAAAACACTTCCCAATCGATTACTGCATCAAAACAAACTTGCATGGTAATGAAAAGAATAAGTACCCGTACCACACAGATGTGGAAACTGAGGCACTGCAGAGTCACTTTGTGACCTTCAAAATAATCAGCTTAGTGAAAATGCAGCCCCAGTTTGTCCGCTCCACCATGTTGCTAACTGACGTAAGTAATCACTGGGATCCACACACACCGAGGAGAAAAGGCATTTACCTTGGGCTTTTAGGACTCAGCAGGGGTCTGTGCCCTTCTTCCAATCTGGATGCTTTTGTCTCTTTTTAATATTATCCATGAACACCTCATGTTTTCTTTATTTTTTTTTTGATTTTTTATTTTTTTATTTATTTTTATTCATGGCTGTGTTGGGTCTTCGTTTCTGTGCGAGAGCTTTCTCTAGTTGCGGCAAGTGGGGGCCACTCTTCATCGCGGTGCGTGGGCCTCTCACTACCGCGGCCTCTCTTGTTGTGGAGCACAGGCTCCAGACACGCAGGCTCAGTAATTGTGGCTCACGGGCCCAGCTGCTCCGCGGCATGTGGGATCTTCCCAGACCAGGGCTCGAACCCGTGTCCCCTGCATTGGCAGGCAGATTCTCAACCACTGTGCCATCAGGGAAGCCCCTTTCTTTATTTTTTTTATTTTTATTTTTTTAACATCTTTATTGGAGTATAATTGCTTTACAGTGGTGTGTCAGTTTCTGCTTTGTAACAAAGTGAATCAGTTATACATATACATATGTTCCCATATCTCTTCCCTCTTGCGTCTCCCTCCCTCCCACCCTCCCTATCCCACCCCTCTAGGTGGTCACAAAGCACGGAGCTCATCTCCTTGTGCTATGCGGCTGCTTCCCACTAGCTATCTATTTTACATTTGGTAGTGTATATATGTCCAATTGCATCATGATGGATCACTAAATAAGATAATCAATTCTCCTTTTCTTTTCCTCAGAATAACATCTTATGAGCCTAGAGAGTTAGAAAGCATTTTGCAACTGAATGTTTTGGCAGACACAAGAGTGGAAATAGAGTAAATTGCCTAATCAGAGGAACAGAGGCTTGCAGACTCAGCACTAAAGTTTTAATGATAGGGTCTCACTGGGGTCACTGATCTGATTATAGGCTGTTTTCCTAATCCACTGCCCAACTTACCTTTAATTCTGAATAAGTGAAACTGAGAATCATGTTCTGACAGATTCTTTTGTTAGCTACTTTTCCAGCTGCCCAAATAGCAAGACCTGAAATAGAAGATATTCTTGTACCACTCTGCTCAGAAATCTATAAGCAAAATAAGAGCGCCAGGCCAAGTCACATGTTCCATGGACATAAGCATGAGCTTTTCTTTTTTTTTTTAATTTTTATTTTATATTGGCGTATAGTTGATTAACAATGCTGTGTTAGTTTCAGGTGTACGGCAAAGTGATTCAGTTAGACATATACATGTATCTATACTTTCTCAAATCTTTTCCCACTTAGATTGTTACAGAATATTGAGCAGAGTGAAGATCACCTCTTCTACCTTTTCATTTAGACAGTTATCAAAACTCTATCAATGTTAAAGCATATAAATGAAAGTAACAAAATTTCTGTTACCAGTTGTTTTCATTCACAGGTGATCCAGAAAATGGTCAACTTTGGGAAATTATCTGAGAGGAAAGGTTATGTGGTATGACTAAGAAGTGACATATGAATAGCATCTCTATTTGTTGCTTCTGATGAAGTTAAGGTTTTATGTAATTAGAAGGCAGGATGATCATCTAGGTCCACTTACATAATGAGAACTATGAAGGTATTCTTTCTTTTTTCAATGCTGTAAGTTAGAGGAAAAACAGCATTAAGCATAGTAGCCTGCACGTAACACAGTGTACATACTTTATAACTATAGCAGACTGATCAGCCCTGGAAATAAAGCTATGAGCATGGGGCAGGGAGGTGAAATCAGTCCATTTTAAGAGCAGAAAATTGATCAAAATAAAAATTTTAAATTAATAAAGATGAAGTTATGCATTTCTATTTTTCCTTAGCTGCATTTTCTTTCATCTTTTTTATTTTCAAGCATACCTTTAGGTTACAATTAAAATGTAAGTAAGAGAGACTTTACTGGGCATTGTATGGGCTGGAAAATTTGGAGCCTGGTGTTACATATATACTGTATAGTAGGTCATCGCATAAAATTTCCTAGTTCAGTACAGCTGTATTGGTTTCCAAGGCCCCACTATGGATTCCATTTAATCCCTTCTTTTTCAGACTGTGCTCCTGATATTTTCAATCATCAAAGCCTGATTATGAGTTACCTTCCTCTCAACCACTACTTCTGCTCCTTCTATCAAAATTTACCCACCATGCCCCAGAATTAGTCTCTCCAAAGTGATGACAGGCTACTCTGAGAACCAATTCTGTCTTAATAGACTAAAGAGGAAAGACTTTAGCTGACATCTTACTTTGTCTCAGGCATTATTTCTCCTCTTAGTTCAATGATGTTCAATCTAGGTCGTTCAAAGCCCTGGAAATGCATGAAGACTTGTACACACCATGGAAAATTATAAGTGATTCAAATTCTGTTATTTCCTAAAACTAATATGTCTAAAGAAGACCCTGAAGTTAGGCTTCATGCCATTTCTACTTTTTAACTCCTCTTTTATAATGGTCCTTTCTACATTGTACAAAAAGAAAAAAAAAGTAGAAAGAGGACAGGGCGAGAGAGAAAGGAGGGCGACAGGGAGAGACAGAGGGAGAGAGAGAGAGGGAGGGAGAAAGAAAGAAAGGAGAGAGAGAGAGAAGTATCTTCTAATCTTAGATCCAAAATTTTTCTACAGATACCCATTCATTTCCTTCCATGATATCACAAAACATAACACATAACAGAACGGTTAAGTACTTGAACTTCTGGGTTAGACCTGGGTTCTAATCTCACTCATTCACTTATAAACTGCATGACTTTATGTAAGTCACACAACCTAGAAGTGTGCAAACAACATCACGTGAAAGATCTCCAAGGAGTAAATATTATAATAGTTTTAGGATAATTAATCTTCAGATTGCCAAGTTCATGCAATCTTGTTCTAAAACTGATCTGCCTGAGAAAACACTAAAATCAGGATGTCATTCAATTTCTTCTTTCTAACCTTTCACATGCATTTCTCCTGAGGGAGAACCCTGTGTATGAAAAACAAATAATGGAGCATTGGTAAGAAATATTAAGAGCAATGGAGGCTTATATCTTCTGGGGCACAACCTACTCAAGACAAAGTTTGGGTCTTATCTATCCATTCATCTTAGAATTAGAATTCAGAAGTTATTGAATAATGAAGTCAGACGTTTTCTTTTAAGAAATAATTCTAATTTGTTTGATTAGTTTGACAATGAGGATTGGTTTTCCCATTAGGATTTACGATGGATATTTCCCATAAATTGAATGAGTTAAGTCAGCAGTTCCAACTTTTTTGAGTACATCTGGTTAAACAAGGTGCCTCTAGGTTCAGGAGTAAAATTTAAATTAACATGCTGATCTCCAATGTTTATAGCAGCACTATTTACAACAGCCAAGACATGGAAGCAACCTAGATGTCCATTTACAGATGAATGGATAAAGAAGATGTGATACATATACAAAATGGAATATTACTCAGCCATATAAAATAATGAAATAATGCCATTTGCAGCAACATGGATGTACCTAGAGATTATCATACTAAGTGAAGTAAGTCAGAAAAAGAAAGACAAATACCATATGATATCACTTATATGTGGAATCTAAAATATGACACAAATGAACTTATTGACAAAACAGAAAGAGACTGACAGACACAAAAAACAAACTTATGGTTACCAAAGGGAAAAAGGGTGTGGGGGAGGGATAAATAAGGAATTTGGGGTCAGCAAATTAAAACTACTACATATAAAACAGATAAAACAACAAATTCCTACTGTATAGCACTATATTCAATATCCTGTAATAAACCATAATGGAAAAGAATATGTATAGATGTATCACTGAATCACTTTGCTGTATACCAGAAAATAACACAATGTTGTAAATCAACTATACTTTAATTAAAATTTTTTTTAATAATTTAATTAAGGTGCTGATGATTTTTAGTGAAGTATTTTGATGCACTTTCCAGAAACTGAGGAAATGGGTGATTCTACTTAATAGGGTGTCATTTGAAAGTCAGATGGTCTTCTAGTCTTTGCTTTCATCAAATATATAAGATATAAATGAATCAACAGCTGATAGAGCATCAAAAATAATGATAAAGTACAATGATCTTTAGTTTTAAATTCAGAAGTTTAAGAAAATGTGTGACATGTCTATAATAAAATTCCCAGTATGTAGAAAATATTTCTCACTATTAACATCAATAAAAAATAGAAGTAGAATTGATTTTAAACCCTGTGTTATTATAACAATAAGAGAATCATTCTTGGACATATGAACTATGTGAAAAATATTGCCCCTTTTTTCATTAAGAGGAGCACGTACAATAAAAACTTTTATGTTTAGTAATTACTTGTCAAATGTCTTATATATTTCTGTTGCTGTGATCAATTGTGTTCTAATTATACATATAACCTGGTCCAGGAGAAAAATTTTAACATTTAGAATCTTTGAGTCATGGAAAATAAAAATGTTTAATTTATAAATACAGTTTGCTCACAGAGAAGCAGGAGTACTTTAGTATTTAACTAGTAAAAGAGACAGGAGTCTATAAATATATTACTTTAGTATAAAATTCTCCAGAGCAAATGAAATGTAAATAAGGTTAAAGATTAAAAGACATGATATAAAACTTCTAATGATTAAAGAAAAGCTTGCTAATGTAATTATTAAATAGCTGGTTGTAGATATTAAAGTGCTATGATATTTAGATTCTACTGAAATTTAATATAAGATTTATATAATTTTATGAATAAAAATTACACTTTTTAAAGAAAAAGAATATTTTAAAAATATATATATATGTATAACTGAATCACTTTGTGTACACCTAAAACTAACACAACACTAAATTAACTATACCTCAATAAAAAAATATATATATAATGAAATTTTTTATTTTCACATGTATAAAGGAGCCCACACTTATTTTCAAAATACTCCTTGGGAGTACATAAGCAAAAATTTGAAGACCACTGGTCTAAGTATGTGCATTTTCATAAAGGCCTTCTGATCTTCTGAAGAGTCAATTCCCTTAACTAGTCTATCTTATTGCTCTTTTTCTCCTTAGCATCTAATAGAATGCCTACCAGGCATTCTAAGAGAGCATTTTCCAAGAGAATGAATAATATTACAAATATGAGATAGTCCTAAGTAAAACTGAGATTTCAGCAAATTACTTTTTGAAGCATCTTTATCCCATTTACGTATAACTTTCTTGTTCAACAGTGGCTTTTAACATATTGCCTGCCTGGAAATACACAGTTCTAGTTTAACGTGGCTTAATGTGTTGTTCATCTCAGTGACAGGTGCCTTTTACAAAGAGAATACTGAATTTCAATTTCAATTCAAATCATTGAATACTTCTTAAGCTCTTCCTATATACTACTCATTTTGTTAGGGGCTGATGATATGACAGTGAACAAGATAGTCATGGTCTTGCTTTCATGGATATGACATTTTTGCAGAGAGGGCAGATGTTAAACCAATAATGACAAGTGTGATAATGGTCACATAGGGAACATACAAGTGAGCATGGAAGCAGAGAACAAAGGGGTATAACTCAGTCTATGAGACCAGAGATACACATGCCAGAAATATGCCACAGAATTCTATTTTGATTGCTTAAAGAGTAGAAATATACATATATGTATATAAACACATTATTAAATAAACTATGAAAATAATATATGTAAATGTATGTGTGTGAAGGTGGTAGTTGGTACCCCTCAAAATTAAGTGAACTATTGAGCACTTAAAATATTCAAAACCATGAACTAGACCCTTCTGGAAATAAAAAGTCAAATATGTTTGAAAACAACTTTTGTGTAACAAGTTGCAATAAATCTGAGGGTTGAATAACAATTTATAAACTTTGTCTCTCAATGAGATACATACCCACAGTTTTTGAAATTCTAAAATACCCCCCCATTTCCTAGAGTATATAAATATAACTTCAGTGATTATAAATATTTATTTAAAATTGTGAAGCATTGAGGATATGGGGAAGGGGAAGGGTAAACTGGGACAAAGTGAGAGAGTGGCATGGACATATATATACTACCAAACGTAAAATAGATAGCTAGTGGGAAGCAGCCACATAGCACAGGGAGATCAGCTTGGTGCTTTGTGACCACCTAGAGGGGTGGGATTGGGAGGGTGGGAGGGAGGGAGACGCAAGAGGGAAGAGATATGGGGACACATGTATATGTATAACTGATTCACTTTGTTATAAAGCAGAAACTGACACACCATTGTAAAGCAATTATACTCTAACAAAGATATTAAAATAAATAAATAAATAAAATTGTGAAGCATACCAAGCTTACCTTTAACTCAGCAATCTTTTCTCTTTCCCCTCCAATAGCTACTCCACATCTTCTAACCACGCTCAATGGTGCAATAGGCCCAGAGTCCAGGGCACTGTAGTCAGATAGAGCCAGCTTTGAGTTCCTGTTCTACCAATTCTGACTCTCTATGATCTTAGAAAAGTTATATAACTTCTCATCTTAATATCATCAGAGCAAAATAAGATAATACTATCTAATTTACAGAGGTATTTTATATCTCAAGGGAGATAATGAATGTAAAACATGCCCATCATATAGTGGTCACTAAACATATGTAAAATCCATTACCCTTTGGATTTCTTTTAATATTGACTATTTTATACCCTTACCTGAATCTAAGTCATTATGGCTTTACATTTTAATCTTGAAGTTTAAGGGCAGAATTAAAAGCCTTGCCACATGTTAAAAAGGCGTCAGAACTCAGGATGTAAGCAGGTAGAGGAAATTTGGAAAAGGGCAGGAGGGTCCTACCTAGGACTTCTAAACTCATTATCGTAAAGATCACTGTTTATTCTGCCATTTTGGGAACCCATATTTATATATATGATAAAGGTTATTCATCCTGCTTCCCTAATAGCCTGCACACACACACACAAACACACACATCCATATATATACAAAATTGAGAATGGACAGGGCTCAAACATTTGTTTTCAGTCCCACTAACCAGTTTTCTGAGATTCCCCTAATTTCTTTACAGCCTCGAGCAACTGTGGTAGTTGTATTTTCTTTCCTGGTTTATTAGTCATATTTTATCACCTGAAATAGCTCTGGGAAAAAAATGAGAGGGAGAACCTTATTTCTGGTATTACAGTTTCTTTCTAACTAAAATGAAACCTATTGCTCAAATCCCAGAGATTGCACAATCACAGAAACTTAATTTCCTGAGGTGACTCAATGCAGCCACTAATTCATTTTCAGACCTGTGATGGTACAGTGTAGAGAAGCTCTGCAGAAACTTGAAGTGACTCTCAAAAAAGTCAGCATGTTTGATGTGGGAAAAGTACTGCCCTTTTATGAGATTTCGGTTACTTCTACTTTATGCTTTTTATTTATACAGTTACTCAGAGGAAAGAAATGGTCGGGCAATTTTTAATCATGGCAAAACGTAGCAGTAGTTTTAAAAAGCAGGTTTTTTTTCTGAAATGGTAAGGTGGCTGGATTTATGGGGAAATAGCTGGAGGATGAAGATATTATTTTTCTAAAGTATCAGCTGAAGCCCATCTGTGCACCACTGTCTGGTGACGTCTCAATTTGCAACCTTATTATCAAAGGCTCTCAGCAAAGGTCATCAAACAAACAAACAAAGCCATTTGTTAGAGACAGAGATTTGTTAGAGAAAAAACATGAGTCACAGCTTTGCACTCTCCGTCCAGACTAGAACATATAAATTCTTCTAAAAATTATTATGTATTAAAGCAATAAAGTCACTCATTCCAGAAAATGGTTTACTTCCTTTTTCCAACTTCTATTAAGCTTTTTCATCTCCTTCTGAGTATTTCATTTTCAAAGCAAAAAAGGCGCCAGCATAAAATGGCAAAATGATAAAGATCTATTTTTTTAATGAAAAAGGGAAAACCATTCAGATTTCTTGTTTTCATTTTCCAAGCACTGTTTTTGTTTGTTTGTTTGTTTTCATTTGGTTTTGTTTTTAGTAAATATTGAATAAAAATCACATAGAAGGAGAAGCCTTTAAAAGAGACGCTTCAGTAATTGCGGGCACACATATTCTTAGGTAAACCATGTTCCTTTGTTTGGCATGATCACTCTTTCATGCCTAATTCAGGAATTAGTCTCCTGAGGAGAACACCAGGCTCTTATGGCTCTTACAGAGCACCAGACTTTGGGGTGCTTTGACAAATGGTCTCTGCTGGGTAAGGAGCTACGAGATAAGATTCCCTGAGATTTCTAATGTCAGAAAACCTGTGATATCACAGCCCTAAAATTAAAGAAAACACAAAGAAGGAAAGTACCTATTTTTGTCCATAGGAGAGCAGGCTATTGAGAACCTGATGAAGTGTTCCCACCACAACAATTAATATTGCATGTATGAATAAGAAACAATTATTTTTAAGAAATTTCAAAAAAATTGAAGTCTCCAAATACAGCCCACAGAACCATAAAGGCTAATATGCTAACCCCTTTCTGCAAAGGATAATGACATTTATTCATTCATTCAAACTTTCATTAATTTATTCATCAGTTCATCCATTTACTGGGTAGTATATCTGTGTCCAGCATTATTCCAGGGACTGGAATTCATCAGTGAAAAAAGCAGGCAAATTTCTTAACCCCAACGTAGCTTATATATTCTTAAGAGTGTAAGGAGAATGAAATAGATAATACAAAAGCATTGACAACTAAGCAGACAAGATAATTTCACATAGTTATAAGTCTTGTGAAGATTATAAAAAATAATAAGAAAAAGGAGAGAGAATGAAAGGGTCTGAGAGTAGTTTCTGAGAAGGTGATATTTGAGCCTGAAACATGAGTACTCACAAGCAGCATGACACAGGAAGATGGTGAATGAAAGAAATTCAAGCAGAGGAAACAGCAGTTAGCATGTTTGAGAAAAAGAAAGAGTCTATATGGCTGAAGTATAGAAGATAAAGAGATTAAACAGGAGATGAGGTTGGAGAGGTAAGTGGAATACAAATGGTCAGAGACTTGAACATCATAAGGAAATTAGATTTTAAATCCAGTGGAACATAATAGTAGAATCATAAGCAGGAGACTGGCATGATTTGATTTATACTTTAAAAAAGAGTATCTGACTAGAGAATGGAAAATGGATTATAGACCAGCAGAAGAAACAATGAGAGCAGTTGGGAGGAGCCATACCAACCCAGGTGAGAAATGATGGTGGCTATAATAGAGTAATAGCAGTAGACATGGTCAGAAAAATGGGAATTCATGGAGATCTGCACATGGACTGGGAGATAATGTGGGGAAGTAAAAAACTCAATCAATCAATCATACCTAAGTTTTTGGTTTGAGCAAATGGATGGGTGGTGGAGCCACTGCCTGATGTGGAAAAAAACTAAGAAGAAAAAAAATGTGTTGGAAATAGGAATCAGAGATTTCCTTTGTCAATATTAACTTTAAGATGTCTCTTAGACATTCAAGTAGAGATTACATGTAAGAAGTTGGCTATATCAGTCTAGAGCTCAAAGAAAGGTATAAACTAGATATAAATGTGAAAGTCATAGACATAGAGCTGCTATTTAACCATGGGACTGGATATTGATGTAAGAAGAGATAACAGAGGATCAAGCCCAGGGATACTCCAACACTCACAGGTCTATCACAAAAGGAAGACAGAGCAAAGAAAGCTGAGAAGGAATACCAGTGAAACAGGAGAAACACTAGAAACAGGAGAAACACTGGTGTCATGAAAGTCAAGAGGAAAATGGTTCAAGAAGGAGGGAGTAGATAACTGTGTTGAATACTGAGAAGTCAAGAAAGACGAGGACAGAAGTGAGACAGAGGCAATGATGATTTTGACAAGAGCTGTGAGTTTGTGAGGATATGTATTAGCGAAAGAAGGTTAGGATATGATGTGGTAACAAAAAACCCCTCAAATATCAGTGGTTTAACTCAATAAAGGCTTACTTGTTAAATGTGCAATGTCCAGGGGTCAATCACTGAACTCCTTTCCAGTGTGGCAGCCCTCATTCATCTTGTATAATGCCACTTTAAACAAATGGCTTGCAAGGTTGTCACAGCAGAGGAAGAGAGATAGCATGGTATATATATTTTTTATTGTTGTTGATGTGATCTTTCATTTTTATTTTCTTTTATTGGAGTATAGTTACTTTACAATATTGTGTTAATTTATACTGTACAGCAAAGTGAATCAGCTATACTTATACATATATCCACTCTTTTTTGGAGTTCCTTCTTATTGAAGTCACCACAGAGCACTGAGTAGAGCTCCTTGTGCTATACAGTAGGTTCTCATTAGTTATCTATTTTATACATAGTATCAATAGTGTATATATGTCGATCCCAATCTCCCAATTCATCCCACCCTCCCCACCTTTCCCCTTGGCATCCATACATTTGTTCTCTGCGTCTGTGTCTCTATTTCTGCTTCATAAATAAGATCATCTATACCAATTTTTGCAGATTCCACATATAGGCATTATTATACAATTTGTTTTTCTCTTTCTGACTTACTTCACTCTATATGACATGGTCCATCCGTGTCTCTACAAATGACCCAATTTCGTTTTTTTTTTTCTTATGGCTGAGTAATATTCCATTGTGTATGCTGGTGGGAATGTAAATTGATACAGCCACTATGGAGAACAGTATGGAGATTCCTTAAAAAACTAAAAATAGAACTACTATATGACCCAGCAATCCAACAACTGGGCATATACCCAGAGAAAACCATAATTCAAAACGACACATGCACCTCAGTGTTCTCTGCAGCACTATTTACAATAGCCAGGACATGTAAGCAAGTTAAATGTCCATCAACAGAGGAATGGTACATATATACAATGGAATATTACTCAGGCATGGTATATTTTTAAAAACCTGACCTGGAATTGTTTACATAACTTTCATACACATTAGCCAAAATCCAATTACATGGCAAGGGAAGTTGGGAAATGTAGAAGAGAACATGAGTATCAGGTGAGCACAGTGTCTACCAAGGGATATAAACCTGAATTACTGCACTGAAGAGAGGATGAGGGGTGACAAATTAGAGAGAATGAATAAGGACAATGCAAATACTATCCATCTCATAAAAGCTTTCCTTGATCCCACCTCCTCCTCAAGCTACCAGCCCATTTCTCTGCTCTCTTTTGTACATAATTCTTTGAATTACCAACCAACATCTTAATAAAAGTCTTAATAAAACTTTTGCTCTGTCATGGGCCAATAACATTTGAAAAAAACTGGCAAAAATATCTGCATACTGTGTAGATTATTTAAAAATTAACTGAAAGTAAAGTATTTAATAGTGATACTATTAAATTATATAGTTTGGAATTGTCACATAATGAACATTCACAGGCCAAGAACAGACAATAAATTTTTCACCCCTGTATAATCAATGTCCCCCCCAAACAGGAACTGCATCAAAGTAAACAAAAGTACAGCACAAATTTTGAGTGAGGCATTTACTTCCAGTACAAACTTAAGGTGAATAAATGGAGAGAAAATCAATATTTATAAGTTTTTTTCTACGTGTCAGTCATGTTAATAAATTGTTATATAAACTACATAGTACATTAATTACTTAGTATTAGAATCCCATTTGACAGGTGATATTTAGGCTCTAAGATGAAACGCTAGTAAGCGACACGGTTGGGATCTAAATTCAGTTGATTTTGATTCCAAAGTCCATGTTCTTTCCACCCCTTGATGAGTTCTGTCCAAAGCTCCAGTAAATCGTAGTGTATATCTATCCTATTCTAAAATTGTAAGATCAAGAGCTTCTACAAAATTGCTTTTGAGAAAAAAAATATTCTATTAAAACTATACTTTAATTCTAACTTAAATTTCAGTATTCTATCAAGTAGCTGCTTTTAGAATATCTCCACTTTGATAACTCACATAACATCAAACTCAACATGCCCAAAACTTGATTTCCCTCTTAAAAGCTACTCTCTCCCCAAGATTCTCTTTTTACCATAGTATCACTTTTCTTGTCACCTCACAATTCAATCTATTGACCTATCACCAAGTTGTCCATTATTCTTATATACGTTATTTTCTCTGCTAGTTTAAAACTCCTTGAAGAAAGGACTGCATGTCTTCTTCATCTTTTTATGTCCATTATCTCTGTCATTACTTTGTTTATAACAGGTATACAATACATGTTTATTGATGCCATTAATGACAAATATAACTTGAATTCACTCTTTCTTTTCTATTTTCACAAACTTTACTAACCAAATCTAAGGCCTCATAAGCTGGTTACTGTGACAGCTCCATAACTGACCTCTTGGCTCCCATTAGGTCCCCTTATAAGTAATCCTGTAGACTATATACTGCAGCCAAGAAAAAAAACTATAAAATATTACTTGGTCACATCAATTCTCTTTTCCAAATTCTACAACGGAATTCTACTGATTATTAATTTAGTTGAAACCTCTTGACATACGAAGTCCTCCTAACCTAGCTCATCTTTGTCTCCCAACCAATGAACAGGTAGGATTTTAAACATAGGGGATGATGGAGTAGATATACATATCCTTATTCCTCC